>NC_068456.1:15575011-15662511 GCF_023373465.1 Oncorhynchus keta
TGTCCTCACAAACAACAAACTGGTACTGCAGTAATTATGTGATGCTGTTCGTGAATGTGTTTTTCAGACTGACACTGTTAGGTTTTTGACAAAGCCTGGCAGTGATAGAGGACAGGTATGAATAGAATTTGATTTCATTGAGTATGTAGTGTGTGGGTGTGTAAGTGCTTTGATAAGTACATTTTAAGAGGTGCTTGATAGACATTCTGCCAATGAGCATCCTAGCAATCGATTCCTTTACAGCGGCAGATGGGTCATTCGGGATTGGGATAATTGCCTTAATTTTCACTGTGTGTGTGTGTTTGTGTGTCTCGTTATTGACAAGGGGGATGACAAAGTCAAGAGAAAAGGTTGAGAAAATCTGTGGTCTCTAGATTGACAACAGAGACTCCATTAAAGTGACCTATCAAATCCTATTTGGGTTGAAGAGGCGATAGTTATCAAGCAAATTGATTAGACCTTGAATTGCCTCCATACACAACTTTACATTACAGTATATGGAGGAATAAAGCACATACACCCCCACCCACATCTTAGGCAGATCAAATTGGCAATTTCAAAAAATGCATTATTTGCGGAATTCCAATAAATACATTTGCCGGGCTCGGTTTTGGGGCTGAGAGTAAATTCAATAGCAGCTCCTTCCTTTTGCCCAATAAAACAGCTAATGTCATCAACTGCGAACCTGCGTCAATTGAGTTATGCTGGGGGAAATGTATTAGCTCGTCTCCAATCTACACAATAGGGCGGATGGAAAGTCATTTCCATGCTAATGGTGATGACAAATGCATTGCAGACTTTCCATTTGTTGAGAGGATCTAAATTTGTCTCTGATTTGAATTGAACTCTAAATTACTGCTTAATTTGGTTCCACAGTGATGTATGGGTATACGGTGGAACTCTCATTTATTTTCTTGGGATGGTGGGAGTCTTCTGTTGGTCTGGGAGCTAACTGGATATTTCTGTCCATCTGTAAATATCCATCTCCTTCCCTCAATTTCTGCATGTATTTCTTTCTCTTTCACTCTCTCTGCTGCATTACGAGTAGACTAGTCCCAGGGTTATGTCACTCTCTCTGCTGCATTACGAGTAGACTAGTCCCAGGGTTATGTCGCTCTCTCTGCTGCATTACGAGTAGACTAGCCCCAGGGTTATGTCACTCTCTCTGCTGCATTACGAGTAGACTAGTCCCAGGGTTATGTCACTCTCTCTGCTGCATTACGAGTAGACTAGTCCCAGGGTTATGTCACTCTCTCTGCTGCATTACGAGTAGACTAGTCCCAGGGTTATGTCACTCTCTCTGCTGCATTACGAGTAGACTAGTCCCAGGGTTATGTCACTCTCTCTGCTGCATTACGAGTAGACTAGCCCCAGGGTTATGTCACTCTCTTTGATGCATGACGAGTAGACTAGCCCCAGGGTTATGTCACTCTCTCTGCTGCATTACGAGTAGACTAGCCCCAGGGTTATGTCACTCTCTCTGCTGCATTACGAGTAGACTAGCCCCAGGGTTATGTCACTCTCTCTGCTGCATTACGAGTAGACTAGCCCCAGGGTTATGTCACTCTCTCTGCTGCATTACGAGTAGACTAGCCAAAGGGTTATGTCACTCTCTCTGCTGCATTACGAGTAGACTAGCCAAAGGGTTATGTCACTCTCTCTGCTGCATTATGAGTAGACTAGTCCCAGGGTTATGTCACTCTCTCTGCTGCATTACAAGTAGACTAGCCAAAGGGTTATGTCACTCTCTCTGCTGCATTACGAGTAGACTAGTCCCAGGGTTATGTCACTCTCTCTGCTGCATTACGAGTAGACAGGTCCCAGGGTTATGTCACTCTCTCTGCTGCATTACGAGTAGACTAGCCCCAGGGTTATGTCACTCTCTCTGCTGCATTACGAGTAGACTAGTCCCAGGGTTATGTCACTCTCTCTGCTGCATTACGAGTAGACTAGTCCCAGGGTTATGTCACTCTCTCTGCTGCATTACGAGTAGACTAGCCCCAGGGTTATGTCACTCTCTCTGATGCATGACGAGTAGACTAGCCCCAGGGTTATGTCACTCTCTCTGCTGCATTACGAGTAGACTAGCCCCAGGGTTATGTCACTCTCTCTGCTGCATTACGAGTAGACTAGTCCCAGGGTTATGTCACTCTCTCTGCTGCATTACGAGTAGACTAGTCCCAGGGTTATGTCACTCTCTCTGCTGCATTACGAGTAGACTAGCCAAATGGTTATGTCACTCTCTCTGCTGCATTACGAGTAGACTAGCCAAAGGGTTATGTCACTCTCTCTGTTGCATTACGAGTAGACTAGTCCCAGGGTTATGTCTCTCTCTCTGCTGCATTATGAGTAGACTAGTCCCAGGGTTATGTCACTCTCTCTGCTGCATTACAAGTAGACTAGCCAAAGGGTTATGTCACTCTCTCTGCTGCATTACGAGTAGACTAGTCCCAGGGTTATGTCACTCTATCTGCTGCATTACGAGTAGACTAGTCCCAGGGTTATGTTACTCTCTCTGCTGCATTACGAGTAGACTAGTCCCAGGGTTATGTCACTCTCTCTGCTGCATTACGAGTAGACTAGTCCCAGGGTTATGTCACTCTCTCTGCTGCATTACGAGTAGACTAGTCCCAGGGTTATGTCACTCTCTCTGCTGCATTACGAGTAGACTAGCCCCAGGGTTATGTCACTCTCTCTGCTGCATTACGAGTAGACTAGTCCCAGGGTATGTCACTCTCTCTGCTGCATTACGAGTAGACTAGTCCCAGGGTTATGTCACTCTCTCTGCTGCATTACGAGTAGACTAGCCAACGGGTTATGTCACTCTCTCTGCTGCATTACGAGTAGACTAGCCCCAGGGTTATGTCACTCTCTCTGCTCCATTACGAGTAGACTAGTCCCAGGGTTATGTCACTCTCTCTGCTGCATTACGAGTAGACTAGTCCCAGGGTTATGTCACTCTCTCTGCTGCATTACGAGTAGACTAGCCCCAGGGTTATGTCACTCTCTCTGATGCATGACGAGTAGACTAGCCCCAGGGTTATGTCACTCTCTCTGCTGCATTACAAGTAGACTAGCCCCAGGGTTATGTCACTCTCTCTGCTGCATTACGAGTAGACTAGTCCCAGGGTTATGTCACTCTCTCTGCTGCATTACGAGTAGACTAGTCCCAGGGTTATGTCACTCTCTCTGCTGCATTACGAGTAGACTAGCCAAAGGGTTATGTCACTCTCTCTGCTGCATTACGAGTAGACTAGCCAAAGGGTTATGTCACTCTCTCTGTTGCATTACGAGTAGACTAGTCCCAGGGTTATGTCTCTCTCTCTGCTGCATTATGAGTAGACTAGTCCCAGGGTTATGTCACTCTCTCTGCTGCATTACAAGTAGACTAGCCAAAGGGTTATGTCACTCTCTCTGCTGCATTACGAGTAGACTAGTCCCAGGGTTATGTCACTCTATCTGCTGCATTACGAGTAGACTAGTCCCAGGGTTATGTTACTCTCTCTGCTGCATTACGAGTAGACTAGTCCCAGGGTTATGTCACTCTCTCTGCTGCATTACGAGTAGACTAGTCCCAGAGTTATGTCACTCCCTCTGCTGCATTACGAGTAGACTAGTCCCAGGGTTATGTCACTCTCTCTGCTGCATTACGAGTAGACTAGCCCCAGGGTTATGTCACTCTCTGCTGCATTACGAGTAGACTAGTCCCAGGGTTATGTCACTCTCTCTGATGCATTACGAGTAGACTAGCCCCAGGGTTATGTCACTCTCTGTGCTGCATTACGAGTAGACTAGCCCCAGGGTTATGTCACTCTCTCTGCTGCATTACGAGTAGACTAGTCCCAGGGTTATGTCACTCTCTGCTGCATTACGAGTAGACTAGTCCCAGGGTTATGTCACTCTCTCTGATGCATTACGAGTAGACTAGCCAAAGGGTTATGTCACTCTCTCTGCTGCATTACGAGTAGACTAGCCAAAGGGTTATGTCACTCTCTCTGTTGCATTACGAGTAGACTAGTCCCAGGGTTATGTCTCTCTCTGCTGCATTATGAGTAGACTAGTCCCAGGGTTATGTCACTCTCTCTGCTGCATTACAAGTAGACTAGCCAAAGGGTTATGTCACTCTCTCTGCTGCATTACGAGTAGACTAGTCCCAGGGTTATGTCACTCTATCTGCTGCATTACGAGTAGACTAGTCCCAGGGTTATGTTACTCTCTCTGCTGCATTACGAGTAGACTAGTCCCAGGGTTATGTCACTCTCTCTGCTGCATTACGAGTAGACTAGTCCCAGAGTTATGTCACTCCCTCTGCTGCATTACGAGTAGACTAGTCCCAGGGTTATGTCACTCTCTCTGCTGCATTACGAGTAGACTAGCCCCAGGGTTATGTCACTCTCTCTGCTGCATTACGAGTAGACTAGTCCCAGGGTTATGTCACTCTCTCTGATGCATTACGAGTAGACTAGCCCCAGGGTTATGTCACTCTCTGTGCTGCATTACGAGTAGACTAGCCCCAGGGTTATGTCACTCTCTCTGCTGCATTACGAGTAGACTAGTCCCAGGGTTATGTCACTCTCTCTGCTGCATTACGAGTAGACTAGTCCCAGGGTTATGTCACTCTCTCTGATGCATTACGAGTAGACTAGCCAAAGGGTTATGTCACTCTCTCTGCTGCATTACGAGTAGACTAGCCAAAGGGTTATGTCACTCTCTCTGTTGCATTACGAGTAGACTAGTCCCAGGGTTATGTCACTCTCTCTGCTGCATTACGAGTAGACTAGCCAAAGGGTTATGTCACTCTCTCTGTTGCATTACGAGTAGACTAGTCCCAGGGTTATGTCACTCTCTCTGCTACATTACGAGTAGACTAGTCCCAGGGTTATGTCACTCTCTCTGCTGCATTACAAGTAGACTAGCCAAAGGGTTATGTCACTCTCTCTGCTGCATTACGAGTAGACTAGTCCCAGGGTTATGTCACTCTCTCTGCTGCATTACGAGTAGACTAGTCCCAGGGTTATGTTACTCTCTCTGCTGCATTACGAGTAGACTAGTCCCAGGGTTATGTCACTCTCTCTGCTGCATTACGAGTAGACTAGTCCCAGGGTTATGTCACTCTCTCTGCTGCATTACGAGTACACTAGTCCCAGGGTTATATTCATTCTCTCTGCTGCATTACGAGTAGACTAGTCCCAGGGTTATGTCACTCTCTCTGCTGCATTACGAGTAGACTAGTCCCAGGGTTATGTCACTCTCTCTACTGCATTACGAGTAGACTAGCCCCAGGGTTATGTCACTCTCTCTGATGCATTACGAGTAGACTAGCCCCAGGGTTATGTCACTCTCTCTGCTGCATTACGAGTAGACTAGCCCCAGGGTTATGTCACTCTCTCTGCTGCATTACGAGTAGACTAGTCCCAGGGTTATGTCACTCTCTCTGCTGCATTACGAGTAGACTAGTCCCAGGGTTATGTCACTCTCTCTGCTGCATTACGAGTAGACTAGCCAAAGGGTTATGTCACTCTCTCTGCTGCATTACGAGTAGACTAGCCAAAGGGTTATGTCACTCTCTCTGTTGCATTACGAGTAGACTAGTCCCAGGGTTATGTCACTCTCTCTGCTGCATTACGAGTAGACTAGTCCCAGGGTTATGTCACTCTCTCTGCTGCATTACAAGTAGACTAGCCAAAGGGTTATGTCACTCTCTCTGCTGCATTACGAGTAGACTAGTCCCAGGGTTATGTCACTCTCTCTGCTGCATTACAAGTAGACTAGTCCCAGGGTTATGTCACTCTCTCTGCTGCATTACGAGTAGACTAGTGCCAGGGTTATGTCACTCTCTCTGCTGCATTACGAGTAGACTAGCCAAAGAGTTATGTCACTCTCTCTGCTGCATTACGAGTAGACTAGTCCCAAGGTTATGTCACTCTCTCTGCTGCATTACGAGTAGACTAGTCCCAGGGTTATGTCACTCTCTCTGCTGCATTACGAGTAGACTAGTCCCAGGGTTATGTCACTCTCTCTGCTGCATTACGAGTAGACTAGCCCCAGGGTTATGTCACTCTCTCTGATGCATTACGAGTAGACTAGCCCCAGGGTTATGTCATTCTCTCTGCTGCATTACGAGTAGACTAGCCCCAGGGTTATGTCACTCTCTCTGCTGCATTACGAGTAGACTAGTCCCAGGGTTATGTCACTCTCTCTGCTGCATTACGAGTAGACTAGTCCCAGGGTTATGTCACTCTCTCTGCTGCATTACGAGTAGACTAGCCAAAGGGTTATGTCACTCTCTCTGCTGCATTACGAGTAGACTAGCCAAAGGGTTATGTCACTCTCTCTGTTGCATTACGAGTAGACTAGTCCCAGGGTTATGTCACTCTCTCTGCTGCATTACGAGTAGACTAGTCCCAGGGTTATGTCACTCTCTCTGCTGCATTACAAGTAGACAAGATAAAGGGTTATGTCACTCTCTCTGCTGCATTACGAGTAGACTAGTCCCAGGGTTATGTCACTCTCTCTGCTGCATTACGAGTAGACTAGTCCCAGGGTTATGTCACTCTCTCTGCTGCATTACGAGTAGACTAGCCCCAGGGTTATGTCACTCTCTCTGCTGCATTACGAGTAGACTAGTCCCAGGGTTATGTCACTCTCTCTGCTGCATTACGAGTAGACTAGTCCCAGGGTTATGTCACTCTCTCTGCTGCATTACGAGTAGACTAGCCAAAGGGTTATGTCACTCTCTCTGCTGCATTACGAGTAGACTAGCCCCAGGGTTATGTCACTCTCTCTGCTGCATTACGAGTAGACTAGTCCCAGGGTTATGTCACTCTCTCTGCTGCATTACGAGTAGACTAGCCCCAGGGTTATGTCACTCTCTCTCTGATGCATTACGAGTAGACTAGCCCCAGGGTTATGTCACTCTCTCTGCTGCATTACGAGTAGACTAGTCCCAGGGTTATGTCACTCTCTCTGCTGCATTACGAGTAGACTAGCCCCAGGGTTATGTCACTCTCTCTGCTGCATTACGAGTAGACTAGTCCCAATGTTATGTCACTCTCTCTGCTGCATTACGAGTAGACTAGTCCCAGGGTTATGTGACTCTCTCTGCTGCATTACGAGTAGACTAGTCCCAGGGTTATGTCACTCTCTCTGCTGCATTACGAGTAGACTAGTCCCAGGGTTATGTCACTCTCTCTGCTGCATTATGAGTAGACTAGCCCCAGGGTTATGTCACTCTCTCTGCTGCATTACGAGTAGACTAGTCCCAGGGTTATGTCACTCTCTCTGCTGCATTACGAGTAGACTAGCCCCAGGGTTATGTCACTCTCTCTGCTGCATTACGAGTAGACTAGCCCCAGGGTTATGTCACTCTCTCTGCTGCATTACGAGTAGACTAGCCCCATGGTTATGTCACTCTCTCTGCTGCATTACGAGTAGACTAGCCCCAGGGTTATGTCACTCTCTCTGCTGCATTACGAGTAGACTAGTCCCAGGGTTATGTCACTCTCTCTGCTGCATTACGAGTAGACTAGCCCCAGGGTTATGTCACTCTCTCTGCTGCATTACGAGTAGACTAGTCCCAGGGTTATGTCACTCTCTCTGCTGCATTACGAGTAGACTAGCCCCAGGGTTATGTCACTCTCTCTGCTGCATTACGAGTAGACTAGCCCCAGGGTTATGTCACTCTCTCTGCTGCATTACGAGTAGACTAGTCCCAGGGTTATGTCACTCTCTCTGATGCATTACGAGTAGACTAGTCCCAGGGTTATGTCACTCTCTCTGCTGCATTACGAGTAGACTAGCCCCAGGGTTATGTCACTCTCTCTGCTGCATTATGAGTAGACTTGTCCCAGGGTTATGTCACTCTCTCTGCTGCATTACGAGTAGACTAGTCCCAGGGTTATGTCACTCTCCCTGCTGCATTACGAGTAGACTAGCCCCAGGGTTATGTCACTCTCTCTGCTGCATTACGAGTAGACTAGCCCCAGGGTTATGTCACTCTCTCTGATGCATTACGAGTAGACTAGTCCCAGGGTTATGTCGCCCTCTCTGTCACACACACACACTCTATATCTCTCTCTCTCTCTCTCTCGTTCTCTCTCTCTCTCTCTCTCTCTCTCTCTCTCTCTCTCTCTCTCTCTCTCTCTCTCTCTCTCTCTCTCTCTCTCTCTCTCTCTCTCTCTCTCTCTCTCTCTCTCTCTCTCTCTCTCTCTCTCTCTCTCTACCTCTCTCTCAATTTCAATTCAATTTCAATTTAAGTGGCTTTATTGGCATTGGAAACATATATTTACATAGCCTAAGCAAGTGAAATAGATCATAAGTAAAAGTGAAATAAACAAAAAATTAACAGTAAATATTACACTCACAAAAGTTCCAAAGAATGTCATATAATGTCTATACAGTATACAGTGTTGCAATGATGCGCAAATGGATATAGAACAAAAGGGAAAAGAAATAAACATAAATATAGGTTGTATTTACAACAGTGATTGTTCTTCACTGTCTCTCTCTCTCTCTCTCTCACACACACACACACACACACACACACACACACACACACACACACACACACACACACACACACACACACACACACACACACACACACACACACACACACACACACACACACACACACACACACACACACACACACACACACTATTATTGAGGCCTCACTAGACAGAAGAGGTAGGCTATACACTGTATTGTTGCCTCTAGCAACCACATCACTCTGTGTCTCACTCCCTTGTCTCTTTTACTCAGACCAGCTCCTGTGGCATGTGACATGATGTCAGATAATAGCCAATCCCTAGGGCCCAAACAACACAACAGAACCCAGCTCTGATTTCCACCACCAAAACTGATAGTGAGCCATTTATTTCTCATTTGATCCTTCATCATGTAATTCCCAGTAGCAAAGAGCACTGTCACATGTCAATACCCAGTAGGAATGGATTCTCTGATGGAACTGGGGCACTGAAAAGACAGTCTGGCAGTTGATTGACTGGTACATGCTGATGCCACAGAGCCTATCGGGAAGTTGTAAGTAATAGACTAGTCATAACTCAAAGTGGAGATTTCACTTTATGCTGACATTGAAAAATGCACTCCATATTTATGTACCGGCATAGATCTAATCGGTTTGGCCAATTGACAATAATGAAATGCAAATCAGACTCTGTTTTTCAGCTGTATTGATGAAATACCAGAGTCTGGAAGAACATAAGCTACAGATCAATATAGACTGTTACACGAGATAAGGAGCCATACGATAGTTCCTTATGGGAGAACAAAGAAACACCGTGTTCAATATTTTCTAAGCACAAGCAATTCATTGCATTTAAACAAATAGGCTACCTGATATGGTATAAAAACTCCAGAAAATCAACATCACTGTCAGAGAATGTGTAACCTAGGCTAATCTCTGTGATGCCCAAAACCATGTAATGATGAACAGGTATGTCATCAAACTTGAAGCCTCTTTGCCTGCAACTAATCCACAATCTGAGACAGAGTCTATAAGCCTATACGTTTCCTGCTATAGGCTACTGGTTTACCTAGCTACAATATATATTTCTCTATCTCTTTTAATTTTAGTGTTTGCTCAATTGGTCTGGTGAGGACAACCTGCAATTCAAATTCAAAGTCCTGACAATAATTTACAACCAAAGCAAACATCTCTCTCTCTCTCTCTCTCTCTCTCTCTCTCTCTCTCTCTCTCTCTCTCTCTCTCTCTCTCGCGCGCGCACTCTCTCTCTGTATCTATCTCCCCAGCTCTCTCTCTCTCTCGTTAAGGTGAGTTCATCTCCATCCTCAGCGGACACTGACGTGTTCCTCTAGCAGTATGACAAAGTATCCCTCTTTTTCCTCCCCTTTTCCTCCACTCTCTTTCTCTCTTCGTCCATTCCAGTCTTCCCCGTCCCCTTTCTCTCCACATCGCAGTTTATCATCTCTCTGCACTGAAGCTCCTGCACCTGCTTCTCACCACTGCCCGCTAGACAACGACTCAACCAGCATCCAACCCCGGGAATGATACCCTTTCTCTCAACACTACGGGAGTAGAGGCCAGTGGATAGGTCTGCTTTTTGGTCTGTTTCAAAAGCTATTTGTGGTTTATCGGAAAGGCTGTGGGCTGAAGGCATGTTAAGAGGGATTACCTGTTGTTTTTAAGGGGTTCGTTTCGTCGCTCTGTTGTTCGAGGGATATGATCATCTCCACTTTTATCCGGGAGGAGACTCATCAAACGGTCCCGACCGGACTCGGACGTGACTATGTTTACATAACTCTAAAGGGGATGAATTTGGAGATGTATGACAGTTTATTGGAGATAACAAGAAACAAAGTCCTCATGTCAAAATAATGGTCGTATGTGGTCATTAAAATTATTTTGGAGAGTGCAAATTGTCGCCGAACGTTCGTATAATGCTTGGGTGTGATGAAGTGAGGTAAAGTGAGTGCACAGCTCAGATGTTTAATCCCCTAACTTCGGCAAGATGAAATCGCTCTTCTACAGCCGCTTCTTCATCCTCCTGCCCTGGGTCCTCATCGTCATCATCATGATCCATATTGACACAAGGACGTCCGTCCGAAATCCAGCCCTGGGCCGCGGAGGGGGCGCACATAGGCAAGACAGAACCAGCCCACCCCGGGCCAACCGCTCCGCTCTCCCGGCAATCTACGCCATCACCCCGACCTACAACCGGCCAGTCCAGAAAGCTGAACTTACCCGGCTCGCTAACACCTTCCGCCAGGTTCCTCGCTTCCACTGGATAGTAGTGGAGGACTCGACTGTGCGCACGGAGCTGGTGGTGCGCTTTCTCGCCCGCTCGGGGATGCAGTACACACACCTGAACATCTTTACGCCCCGCCGGTTCAAACGTACCGGGATGCCCCGTGCTACTGAGCAGAGGAACACGGCTCTCTCGTGGCTGCGGTCACATCGCTCCATCAAGGACGTGGGGATAGTATTCTTCGCGGATGATGACAACACATACAGTCTGGAACTGTTTGAAGAGGTAATAATAAATCAACGACAGACCCATAGCATGACATTATCAACAGACCAAAGCTTAGGGACAGTTCGACATTTACTCGAAAATCCGCAAAAAAATGATCACCACCACAAATAACTATAATTGTAGCAACCCGGTATTTATAAACGTGAATATCTACCACTTCAGCATGGTTTTGTAGCTCAGTAGATGCCATGCAGGGCTACTGAATAGAAGGTTCAATGGTTCGCCGCTCTGTTCTTATCTCATTACACCATGATCAGAGCGGGCTGCAGACAATGATCAGCTAGGGGGAAATCCGATCATCATTATATAAAATACTGTATATGCATCGAATTTTGCAACCACCCATTTTCTGTGCACATTCACCACCCATGATCAATGAGCAACGGAAAACTGCATATGCTTCACACCTCTAGTGCTTCATCATGGTTTGCGTTTTCAACACCACAATCAAATAGAGTATGTCAATAACAAACAAAAATAATAATAATACATCCCTCCCTACTCAGTATCAATGGCTTGGCTTTACAATCTCTGAAACTTCATTAAACATTCTGGTGTTTTGTAACAGATGTCTCTTTCCATTCATCAAATGGCCATGGGCAGTTTGAATGCTGGAGTTATGTTAGAGTGGAGTGGATGAAAGTGTGCAGGTAGTATACACAGGAGACTTGTGAAGTAGCCTACCTAATCAGGCTGATTGTGTTTCTGCCACACATCAAAGGTAATACATTTGAAAAGTGAAATGGCAAATGTTAAGGCTATATTGAATCATTAGGTAGGTTCTGGGTCCCGGGTCAGCAACTAGGTTTGGCCTAGGGCCAATTCTTTTCTGAGCTAATAGTTGGCGGACCAAAACATAATTAGCATGATAGCAGCCCAATCCATACAGGCCCTCACTACAAATTGAACAAGATTTTAACACATCTGGTTAGTATATAATCAATGACAATAACATCATCATTTTGATCTGATTACACTGATAAAATGAACAATGGCTCTATTAAATTCGTTTTTCTATGTCAATTTCTCTGTGCATTGATTGCAGAAAATCAGCTTGCAATCAAGAGAAAATGTAGCTCTCAAAGCCTCAACACAAAGGTGGATAATGAAAATAGGAGTTTCAGGGAAGAATGGACACAGAAATATGCATTCTGACCATATTTCTCCAGTGTCAACACTTTCAAAAGTTACCTTTCCACCCAGAGAACCGACCCAACACAGAACAATGGAAGCTTCAACTGCTGGCTACTTGTCCATTGCTTAATTACGCCGAACCCAACAACAGAAGATAACAAGTGCTTCCCTAAAAGCTGCCTGGGTTTAAACATATTCTCTTTTCAGAAAGTGAATAGCTGATACAGACATAATAACAGTCATTTTTTTGTCTCCTGGAATATAGAAGTGCGTGGCTCAGCCTCAAAATGGCATGGAGAGGAAGCAGCTATATCACCACATGCTTCGGAGTCGCAGCTTTCACGGGTATTGTTTCTAGCATAAGGCATGTGTGATGTCGTGAACATCATGCCATAGTCCAGTCCGTGTATTCGTACTGTGGGATTCCAGTTCCATGTTTTACAGTAGCCGGGCGGTGGGAGTGATATGCCATGTGCACTGGGTAATGCCAGGATCCTTCTGAGTAAAGTTCAACGAAAAGTATTGGAACGGCCGACCTCACTTCTTATAAACATAAGCAATCTAAACAACGGTGGATGTTGCAGCATGTTTCTAGCACAAGGCATCACATAGCCCAGCATCATTATAGAACGCTCTATGTAACTACGGTCCTTTTTACTTATTTATTTTCTAAATATAAAGCTAACAATAGGTAGGCTATTCTTTTTGCCCAGCTTTCTTTAACAAAGGGCATGGCATTCCCTCACCAGTCATATAGATGTCGCTAACCCTCACATAGCCTACCACCTTAATTCGAGACCTGGTTTTAACCAAACCTTTCACCTACACAGAGATGTTTAAGGAGTGCATGGTGACAGTAGGCCTATTGATGGATTTGGCTACCGACTGAATCTGTGGATAGCATAATTGTGTTTGTCAAACCAGTAGGCCTGCCTCTCATTTCTTAAATAGGAAGAAATAGGCTTCAACAGAGCCCTCTTGTTGTTAGTGAAGGCAATTGTTGAAATGAATTAGGTCTACTCAAATGACTTTCAGCACCATTCGCTGTCCACCTCTGTTTGATTATGCCGCGGCCGCTGCCACAAAGCTGTCTGCTGCTCGTCTTATTAGCTCGTTGACTGTCTCCTGCACTCTCTTTTCTCATGAACTGATGTTTACATTTAACTTTTGCGTTATTCAGGAGGGGTAACCTTTTGTTGGGACATTACTTTTGGATCATTTTGCATCACCTCTCCGAGATCATTATTATTAAAACATTCTTAATGGTTTTTTTTATGTGTGGTATAATTTCTAGTTAACACAAACTATTGGAATCAGTGACACGTGCAATGACACATCTGGCCTCTCTGCTGCCCATCACTTATTCTTCTATTTTCTCATGGATTTATATTGAAATTGGTGCAGATTTGAATGATTTTGTGTGTGGTATGGTTGCTAGTTAAGCTATTGGAGATCTGCACAAACCACGATTGTCACTATGGACGGAGGTCAGGATAGACTTGTAGACTATATTGACCTGTGGTATAGCAAGCACAGAAAAGCATAGTGCATAAGGGAAGTACCAAAACACCTAGATAGGGGAGGCACATGCAAGCAGATGAGAAAATGTGGATATATGGAAGAAATTATAAAGTAAAACCTGCAAAAAGGGCAATGTAAACCAGGGGAAAAACTAACTGTTTTCCCCTGTGACCATTAAAAACAACATATCCCTCCTCAAAGCAAAAACAAAAGTTTGACAGCCCACCCATATTTTGCCCAGTTAGCATGTGTGCATTCAGACACCAGATATGGAAATGAGGCTGGGATATCCTGAAGGGCCGACTCTGGTCCTTGAGGGCCACTGTGTGTGCAGGCTTTAGTCCCAGTACTGATTCTGGATGGAACAAGAACCTGCACTTACAAAGTACATTTCACATTTCAAGTTCCTTGGTGTCCACATCACCAACAAACTAACATGGTCCACGCACACCAAGACAGTCGTGAAGAGGGCATGACAAAACCTATTCTCAGGAGACTGAAAAGATTGGTGCCAAGCTTCCTGCCATCCAGGACCTATATACCAGGTGGTGTCAGAGGAAGGCCTGAAAAATTGTCAAAGCCTCCAGTCACTCAAGTCGTAGACTGTTCTCTCTGCTACCGCACGGCAAGCGGTACTGGAGCATCAAGTCTAGGTCCAAAAGGCTCCTTAACAGCTTCTACCCCCAAGCCATGAGACTGCTGAACAATGAATCAAATGGCCACCCGGACTATTTACATTTGTTTTTACACTGCCCACTACTCGCTGTTTATTATCTATGCATAGTCACTTTACCCCAACCTACATTTACAAATGACCTCGACTAACCTATACCCCTGCACATTGACTCGGTACCGGTACCCCCTGTATAGATAGCCTAGTTGTTGTTATTTACCTCGACTAACCTATACCCCTGCACATTGACTCGGTACCGGTACCCCCTGTATAGATAGCCTAGTTGTTGTTATTTTCCTCGACTAACCTATACCCCTGCACATTGACTCGGTACCGGTACCCCCTGTATAGATAGCCTAGTTGTTGTTATTTACCTCGACTAACCTATACCCCTGCACATTGACTCGGTACCGGTACCCCCTGTATAGATAGCCTAGTTGTTGTTATTTTCCTCGACTAACCTATACCCCTGCACATTGACTCGGTACTGGTACCCCCTGTATAGATAGCCTAGTTGTTGTTATTTACCTCGACTAACCTATACCCCTGCACATTGACTCGGTACCGGTACCCCCTGTATAGATAGCCTAGTTGTTGTTATTTTTCTCGACTAACCTATACCCCTGCACATTGACTCGGTACTGGTACCCCTGTATAGATAGCCTAGTTGTTGTTATTTTCCTCGACTAACCTATACCCCTGCACATTGACTCGGTACCGGTACCCCTGTATAGATAGCCTAGTTGTTCTTATTTACCTCGACTAACCTATACCCCTGCACATTGACTCGGTACTGGTACCCCCTGTATAGATAGCCTAGTTGTTCTTATTTACCTCGACTAACCTATACCCCTGCACATTGACTCGGTACCGGTACCCCTGTATAGATAGCCTAGTTGTTCTTATTTACCTCGACTAACCTATACCCCTGCACATTGACTCGGTACTGGTACCCCCTGTATAGATAGCCTAGTTGTTGTTATTTACCTCGACTAACCTATACCCCTGCACATTGACTCGGTACCGGTACCCCCTGTATAGATAGCCTAGTTGTTGTTATTTTCCTCGACTAACCTATACCCCTGCACATTGACTCGGTACTGGTACCCCCTGTATAGATAGCCTAGTTGTTGTTATTTTCCTCGACTAACCTATACCCCTGCACATTGACTCGGTACCGGTACCCCCTGTATAGATAGCCTAGTTGTTCTTATTTACCTCGACTAACCTATACCCCTGCACATTGACTCGGTACTGGTACCCCCTGTATAGATAGCCTAGTTGTTGTTATTTTCCTCGACTAACCTATACCCCTGCACATTGACTCGGTACCGGTACCCCCTGTATAGATAGCCTAATTGTTGTTATTTACCTCGACTAACCTATACCCCTGCACATTGACTCGGTACCGGTACCCCCTGTATAGATAGCCTAGTTGTTGTTATTTACCTCGACTAACCTATACCCCTGCACATTGACTCGGTACCGGTACCCCCTGTATAGATAGCCTAGTTGTTGTTATTTTATTGTGTTACTTTTTATTCCATTGTTTACTTTAGTTTATTTAGTAAACATTTTCTTAACTCTATTTCTTGAACTGCATTGTTGGTTAAGGGCTTATACGTAAGCATTTCACAGTAGGGTCTACATCTGTTGTATTCGGCGCATGGGACAAAAATACGATTTGATTTGATTTGATTTGATTTGCATATCACTTGTTTGGAGCGAGTCGTCTCTGTGGCTGTGTAATCTTCAATATAATTTCCTGTTGAAATAACCTGATTGACAGCAGGGGCTCGTCTCTCATTGATTGCTCCGGAGATAAGCAGCACATGGGTTTTGCGTTGTGTGTGTGTGTGTGTGTGTGTGTGTGGGCTGGGGGGGAAAGGGAAAGAGGAGCATTGTACCCTTATCAACTAGTGACAACTTCAGATATGATGTGATTCACACAAGGCCACCTCAAACAATCTCTAAATGTATTCTAACCCCCTGCCATGCCACCAGTTGAACAGAGAATCAGGGTCCGTATGAATCAAGCAAGCATCTCATAGTAGGAGTGCTGATTTCTCCAGTAGGAAGTCACCCCTAGACACCGTTGTAATACCCTTTATGATTTGTGGAGATGATCCTAAATCTTTGCCTAATGACAAAGTAAAGAGAAAAAACTGCATAAATAAATATATATTGTTTTGGGGGCTTGCCTGTTTTCTATGTTATTTTGGCATTAATACGTATCACATATCAGTTTGCAAACAGTGCAAAAATATACGGTATATATATATATATATAATTGAGTTAATAAAGCCGCATACAAACATAGCCTCCTTTTTGTTTTCTTGAGTAATCAGCTCCAAAATGCAGGTGTTTCAGGTAGCCTTCCACAAGCTTCCCACAATAAGTTTGGTGAATTTTGGCCCATTCCTCCTGACAGAGCTGGAGTAACTGAGTCAGATTTTTAGGCCTCCTTGCTCGCACACACTTTTTTTAGTTCTGCACACATATTTTCTATAGGATTGAGGTCAGGGCTTTGTGATGGCCACTCCAATACCTTGAATTTGTAAACTTGATCTCCACTATAAAAAGCATCTAGACATTATTCACAATTCTTTTAGACATTTAAGTAACAGCAGGGATTTGTATAAACCTTGCTGTTTGTCAGCATTGCTTCAATATTCAAATTCAATCTGTCCGATAGTAATTAACGTGTCTGGAGTCGAGACGAGACAGACAGGCATGCAGACAGCGTTTCTCAAACAGTCGAAATCATCAATCAGCTGGCTTCCTTTTTATGGATATACAGTGCATTTGGGAAAATATTCAGACCCCTTGAAGTTTTCCACATTTTGTTACGTTATAGCTTTATTCTGAAATGGAGTACATAGTTTTTTTCTCCTCATCAATCTACACACAATACCCCATAATGACAAAGCAAAAGCAGTAAAAAAAATATATATCACATTTACATAAGTATTCAGACCCTTTACTCAGTACTTTGTTGAAGCAACTTTGGCAGCGATTACAACCTCGAATCTTCTTAGGTATGACCCTACATTCTTGGCACACCTGTTTTGGGGGAGTTTGTCCCATTGTTCTTTGCAGATCCTGTCAAGCTCTGTCAGGTTAGATGGGAATTATTGCTGTACAGCTATTTTCAGGTCTCTCCAGAGATGTTCGATCGGGTTCAAGTCCGGGCTCTGGCTGGGCCACTCAAGGACATTCAGAGACTTGTCCCGAAGCTACTCCTGCGTTGTCTTGGCTGTGTGCTTAGGGTCGTTTTGTGGTGGAAGGTGAACCTTCACCCCAGTCTGAGGTCCTGAGCACTCTGTAGCAGGTTTACATCAAGGATCTCTCTGTACTTTGCTCTGTTCATCTTTCCCTCGATCCTGACTAGTCTCCCAGTCCCTGCCGATGAAAAACATCCCCACAGCATGATGCCACCACCATGCTTCACCACGGGTATGGTGCCAGGTTGCCTCCAGATGTGATGCTTTGCATTCAGGCCAAAGATTTCAATCTTGATGTCATGAGACCAGAGAATCTTGTTTCTCATGGTCTGAGAGTCTTTTAGGTGCCTCTTGGCAAATTCCACTCGGGCTGTCATGTGCCTTTTACTTTTACTGGCTTCTGTCTGGCCACTCTACCGTAAAGGCCTGATTGGTGGAGTGCTGCAGAGATTGTTTGTACTTCTGGAAGGTTCTCCCATCTCCACAGATGAACTCTGGAGCTCTGTCAGAGTGACAATTGGGTCCTTGGTCACCTCTCTCACCAATACCCTTCTCCTTCGATTGCTCAGTTTCGCCAGGCGGCCAGCTGTATGAAGAGTCTTGACGGTTCCAAACTTCTTCCATTTAAGAATGATGGAGGCCACTGTGGTACCTTGGGGACCTTCAATGCTGCAGATATTTTTTGGTACCCTTCCCCAGATCTGTGCCTCGACACAGTCATGTCTCGGAGCTCTACGCACAAATCCTTCGACCTCATGGCCTGGTTTCTGCTCTGACATACACTGTCAACCTTGGGACTGTAACGGCTGTCTTCGTCCTCCTCTGACGAGGAGTAAGAAATGTCAGACCAATGTGCAGCGTGGTACATGTTCATGCTCTTTATTAAAACCAGTTAGAGATAGGGGGCAGTATTTCCACTTTGGATGAATTGCGTGCTCATAGGGAACTGCATCAAAATCTGTCCTAAATTGCTAATATATGCATATTATTATTAATATTGGATAGAAAACACTCTGAAGTTTTTAAAACCGTTTGAATTATGTCTGTGAGTATAACAGAACTCACAGGGCAGGCAATCTTCCAAACAAGTTTTGAAATCCTGAAAGTAGGGGCAACTTTGACGTCATCGCCCCCTCCCTTCCCAACAAGTTATGGATCTGGAAACACTTCCTACGTCTTCCACTAGATGTCCTCATTCAGTAGAAAGTGTAATGGAGCATTTGCTGTGAACTTTGACCTAATGGGAAGGAAAGTAGTTGGTGTTGCAAAAGGATTCCATTTTGTTGTGGCGCGTTTGTCTTTGAGTGCTTCGGCTGTTCCAATCAGCCCCAGATGAAAACGAATGATCCAGTTGGAATGCTATTGGATATATATGATTATAACATCCTGAAGATTGATTCTGCACTTAGTTTGACCAGTTTCTTCGACCTGTAATATGTCTTTTGGAAGTTTTGATGCAAAGTTATCCTGGACCAGAAGTCATTTTTTGGGCATGTGAGCTGAAAGTGGTAGCAAATGCTGCTACATGGACACTAGAATTGAACATTATGAAACAAAACGATTTATTGTTGAACTAGGACTCCTTGCACTACATTCTGATGGAAGATCATCAAAGGTAAGGGAATATTTATGTTGTAATTTTGTATTTCTGTTGACTCCAACATGGCGGAGAAATATTGTTACGTCTGAGCGCCGTCTCAGATTATTGCAATGTTAGGCTTTTTCCGTAACGTAAAAAAAAAAAATGTGACACAGTGGTTGCATTAAGAACCAGTGTATCTTTAATTATATGTAGAACATGTATCTTTAGTCAAAGTTTATGATGAGTATTTCTGTTATCTGGCGTAGCTTTCTATAATTCCTCCGGATATTTTGGACGATTTTCTGAACATGGCGTCAATGTAAACCGAGATTTCTGTCATCTGATGAAGATTTTCAAGAGGTTAGTGATTGAGTCTTTTTTTTAATCCTGCTTTTGTGATTTTTACCTTTTGCTGGAAAAAATGGCTACGTTTTTTTCTTTGGTTTGGTGGTGGTCTAACATAAATATATGTTGTGTTTTCGCCATAAAACATTTTAAAAATCTGACACGCTGGGTAGATGAACAAGGTGTTTATCTTTCATTTGAGGTATTGGACTTGTTAATGTGTGGAGGTTAAATATTTCTAAAAAGAACTAAGGTCAGAACGTGACAGGGACTTCATATAGACAGTGTGTGTGCCTTTCCAAATCATGTCCAATCAATTGAATTTACAACAGGTGGACTCCAATCAAGTTGAAGAAACCTTTCAAGGATGATCAATGGAAAGCTCAATATCGAGTCTTATAGCAAAGGGTCTGAATACTTGATGAGAAAAACATAATTTAATCCATTTTAGAATAAGGCTGTAACGTAACAAAATGTGGAAAAAGTCAAGGGATCTGAATACTTTCTGAATGCACTGTATATATGTAAATTATTGTTATTTATTTTAAAACATTTGGTCAGGGGCTTCCAAGCGGCCAGGGGCCCTAAGCGACTGCTTATGTCAGTTATGCCTGGGGCCGACCCTGCTATCTGCAGCTCCAAAGATAGGCCTGTGTAAAAATCTGTATTTCTATAGGCTGATAGTCAGCCTGCTCTCTCCACCTTGTCCAGGTCATTACAGAACTCACCTCCGTAGTAATCGTCTTTCATAGAGCATTAATGACCTGTCATATTGGGGTAATAACCTGTCAAACCTGTCATGTTGTTTATTTTAGCATTTCACAGACAGTGTAGCTGTCAAAGCAAGGCTATTTATTTTCTCATAAAGCAGTTTTGTATCCAAAATAAACAATATCAAGCTAGACCACATCATAATTGGATTTGTAGAGTCAATGAGCAAAGGTTAACATTATGAAGAGCCTAGTATATTTCATCAATAAGGCTTGAGGGGGTGTGATATATGGACAATATACCACGGCTAAAGGTTGTTCTTAGGCACGACGCACTGGCTATACTACAACTTTCAGCCAATCAGCATTCAAGACTTGAACCACCAAGTTTATAAAGGGAAATAATGCACGCTCTAGAATGCCCTTCTTTTTACTGCTCTAATTACGTTGCTAACCAGTTTATAATAGCAATAAGGCACCTTGGGTGTTTGTATTATATTGCTAATATATCAATGCTAAGGGCGTTGCGTTGTGCATAAGAAATGCCCTTAGCAATGGTATATTTAAGCAATAAGGCACGAGGGGGTGTGGTACTGTATATGGCCAATATACCACGGCTAAATGTTGTTCTTAGGCACGACCCAATTGCTATTACAGTATAAACTGGTTACCAACGTAATTAGAGCAGTACAAATCAATGTTTTGTCATACCTGCGGTATACGGTCTGATATACCATGCCTGTCGGCCAATCAGCATTCAGGGCTTGAACCAGCCAGTTTATAAAGGCATATAACACACCCCATCGGCCTTATTGCTTAAATGAAGCACAGTATATTTGCATGGTAGAATTCAATGGCTATAGTTAATTTTTATGTTTGAGATGCTTTTGAAAGCAAAAGTCGAATTGAAAACAGTATTGGTATTGTTGAATTCAATTTTCATAAAAGCATGCTAGGACTGATGGTTTGGCTAGCTAAACTAGCAAGTGTGTTTGTTTGGTTACCACGTCAACTACTGTAGCTATCTAGTTAACTTGCTAGCTACTTCAGTGGATGTTGAACACATTTCTACCAGCAAATGAACACATTTCTTGTGTTAAATGTGTTAAATTATAGCCATGATAATCAGCTCGGGGCTCTGTGTGTTCTCTGTGAAATATTAGAATGCCTAGCCCTCATTGATTATCTCTTACATAATTAATAAAACCACCATTTAATTACTGTGACTTAGTGAGTGAGTGGTGTCACTAGCCTTACTGATTTTAGAGTAGCTATTTGATTTGTTGTTTCTCTCTCTTGTGTTAGGGACAGTTCGAAATATACTGGGGGGGGATAGGGGGGGTTGTCTAACTTTTTTTGCGTGATATATATTTTTATTGGGCACAGGGGAGGGTAGTTCATTTTTTTCCCTGGTTTACGTTTTCTCTTTTGCAGGTTTTACATTATAATTTCTTCCATATATCCACATTCTCTCATCTGCTTTCATGCACCTCCCCTATATCAATGGGTTTTTGTACTTCCCTTATGCACTATGCTTTTCTGCACGTTAACTATTACTATACCACAGGTCAATAGTCTACCAGTCTGTCTATCCTGCCCTCTATCCACCATTCATAGTGACAGTAGTAGTGGGTGGATCATTTGTCCGGACCTGAAATATGCTAACTAGCAATCATATAACACATAAACATTTATTCAAAAGTGCATCAATTTTCAATATGAATCCACAAGAACAAGTAGCAATAGCTGATAGGCAGCTGAGAGGCCAGGTGTGTCATTGCGCATGAAATAACAGTGAGACACGCAGCTCAAAAAGCTCCCCTATTGATCTTGTTTAGGGACAAAACAATTATCCTACCTAGATTAGCCTACAACACCACAATGCAATGAATAACTGTTTTCAAGTGGGTACAGCATTCTACTCTAGGCTGGAAACCGCAGTGAAAATGTCCTTTGAATAATGGTTCAAAAGCCCTGTGATTTGAATGTTTCATTCCATTTGGATCAGTTGTGGGTCTATTTTCAACAGTTTATAAGGTCTAGAAAGGGACAGTAGCAGGCCAATCTGGCTGTATTTTAACTTCTGATAATGAGATGCTCTGTCTGTTGCAGACCATCATTCTCCCAAGTCGTCCTATAATAACGTGGCCACATTTGCTCCCAGCAGGAAGGCTCTTCCTTACACACCTAGAAACTAATACTTCAATATAGCCAAAATATTTGTCATTTAACTATATTACCTGTATATGCCTTCTATTTGAGGTAGATACAGTGGGGCAAAAAAATATTTAGTCAGCCACCAATTGTGCAAGTTCTCCCACTTAAAAAAACGAGAGAGGCCTGTAATTGTCATCATAGGTACACTTCAACTATGACAGACAAAATGAGAAAACAATTTCCAGAAAATCAGATTGTAGGATTTTTAATGAATTTATTTGCAAATTATGGTGGAAAATAAGTATTTGGTCAATAACAAAAGTTTATCTCAATACTTTGTTATATACCCTCTGTTGGCAATGACAGAGGTCAAACCTTTTCTGTAAGTCTTCACAAGGTTTTCACACACTGTTGCTGGTATTTTAGCCCATTCCTCCATGCAGATCTCCTCTAGAGCAGTGATGTTTTGAGGATGTTGCTGGGCAACACAGACTTTCAACTCCCTCCAAAGATTGTCTATGGGGTTGAGATCGGGAGACTGGCTAGGCCACTCCTGGACCTTGAAATGCTTCTTACGAAGCCACTCCCTTCGTTGCCCGAGCTGTGTGTTTGGGATCATTGTCATGCTGAAAGACCCAGCCACATTTCATCTTCAATAACCTTGCTGATGGTAGGCTTTGTTACTTTGGTCCCAGCTCTCTGCAGGCCATTCACTAGGTCCCCCCGTGTGGTTCTGGGATTTTTGCTCACCGTTCTTGTGATCATTTTGACCCCACGGGGTGAGATCTCGCTTGGAGCCCCAGATCGAGGGAGATTATCAGTGGTTTTGTATGTCTTCCATTTCCTAATAATTGCTCCCACAGTTGATTTCTTCAAATCACGCTGCTTACCTATTGCAGATTCAGTCTTCCCAGCCTGGTGCAGGTTTACAATTTTGTTTCTGGTGTCCTTTGACAGCTTTTTGGTCTTGGCCATAGTGGAGTTTGGAGTGTGACTGTTTGAGGTTGTGGACAGGTGTATTTTATACTGATAACAAGTTCAAACAGGTGCCATTAATACAGGTAATGAGTGGAGGACAGAGGAGCCTCTTAAAGAAGAAGTTACAGGTCTGTGAGAGCCAGAAATCTTGCTTGTTTGTAGGTGACCAAATACTTATTTTCCACCATAATTTGCAAATAAATTCATTAAAAATCCTACAATGTGAATTTCTGGATTTTCTTCCCTCATTATGTCTGTCATAGTTGAAGTGTACATATGATGAAAATTACAGGCCTCTCTCATATTTTTAAGTGGGAGAACTTGCACAATTGGTGGCTGACTAAATACTTTTTTTGCCCCACTATATGTACATGAAGGCAGGGTAAAGTTACTAGGCATAAGGATAGATAATAATAAGACTAAAATAAAGAACCGTGTACACTCCATAAACACAACCTGTCACAATGTTTTAATTTGATTAGGCTACTTCAAATGTCCTGTAGGCTATCTGTGCACATTTGTCCAAAATCTAATTACAGCATCCAAACTGTGCAGCAGCCATTTGATGGATGGAAAGAGACATCTGTTACAAAACACCAAAAAAGTTGAATGATATTCGGAAATTGTAAAGACAAGCCTTCAATACTGGCTAGACCTGCAAGGAGGGATATATTTTCTGTGTGTCAAGATATACATAGTCTGTTTTATTGTGATGTTGAAAATGCAAACCATGATATTGAAGTGCCCGAAGCCGGTATATGCTTTTACTTGCTGGTTGTGTGGTGCATTGGTACAGAATCCTGTTGTTGGATAACTATTTGCATATACTATATATAATTATACATATTGTATCAAAATATAGAAATCTGATTTCCCCCTAGCTGATCATTGTGTGCAGCCAGCTCTGATTGCTGTGTAAGGAAACAGGCAGAGTGAGTAAGCTCGTCTGTGGTAGTAGGCGAACCCTCTGCCTTCTGGCCCGTAGCCCTGCCTGGCATCGACTGTGCTACAAATGCATGCTGTAGTGGCAAAGTCAATATCCACACAGGGTCGCAACAGTTATTTTTATTTGTGGTCGTCAATATTATTTAGAGTCAATTTAATGAGGGGGGAGGGTGTGCAATTTATTTTTACAGTACAAGGGGAGGGTCATGTGAAAATAGTTTTTATGTTGAGGAGGGGGTACATCTTTTTTTTAAGTCAGCAGATTTCTAATGGTCGCTTATGTCTGAGTTTGAGAGGAAACCAGCTGGAAATGCTTTGCATAAAGAAAGAATTATTGGATGTTTTCTCTGTTATCAAGCATTAACAGGTCATGGCTCGGCACAATTCATTATGGGTGCCAGACATTCCACCAGCTTTTCTGCCTCGGAATGGAGTGTCAGCGAACAGAACCGTGCATATTTCAAATGAATGCCCTGTGAGCTATCATAGACTCTGGGTGAGTTTGCATTTTGCTCCAGGGCAGTGGGAAGTCGTGAGCTAGTGGTAGCAGCGTAACTGCAGCACCGTGGCCAATACTGAATGGCTCCCAAGTGTTTGGGTAAGCATAGTCTGCCAGTCCGTCAGTCAGAAATGTGCATCGGTCTGACTTAAAATTACTGTAACCAGACAGCTTGTCGAATAAAGCTGTTCAGTCAAAGGCTTGAAGGAAATGCAGGCCTATAGTCCTCAAATCACATGTGCCTAATACAACGGGTGTAGACTTAACCATGAAATGTTTGCTCACGAGCCCTTCCCAACAATGCAGAGTTCAAAAATACAAATAGTAACATGAGGACTAAAATACACAAGAATGGAGCTATATACAGGGAGTACCAGTACGAGATCAATGTGCAGGGGCACAAGGTACTTGAGGTAGATATGTACATGAAGACAGGGTAACATGACTAGTCATAAGAATAGAGAATAATAAGAGTAAAATAAAGAACAGCGTACACTCTTAGAAAAATATGTGCTACTGTATCTAGAACCTACAAGGGTTCTTCGCCTGTCACCATTGGAAAACCCTTTGAAGAACCTTTTTTTGGTTGCAGGTAGAACCCTTTTGGGTTCCATGTAGAAACCTTTCTACAGAGGGTTCTACATGGAACCCAAAAGGGTTTTACCTGGAGCCAAAAAGGAACTATAAATGTACCTGGAAACTACCTGGAACTATAAATGGTTCTCTTATGGGGACAGCCGAAGAACCATTTTGGAGAAAAAAAATTCAAAGAAAGTAGCAGCAGCATATGATGAGTGTAGAAGTGTGTATGTGTGTTTTTGTTGCGTTGGTGTGTGTGTGTGTGTGTGTGTGTGTGTGTGTATGTGTGTTTTTGTTGCGTTGTGTGTGTGTGTGTGTGTGTGTGTGTGTGTGTGTGTGTGTGTGTGTGTGTGTGTGTGTTGTTGGCATGCGTGTGTGTGCGTACAGTATGTAGTGTATGTGAATATGTGTGGGTTTTGTGTGAGAGTGTTAGTGTACTGTGTGTATATAGAGTGTGTATATAGTCTTGTGAGTGTGCATAGAATCAGTGCAAGATAAGATCAGTGCAGATAGTCCAGGTAACCAATATTTTTTATTTACTTATTTTTTACCCCTTTTTCTCCCCAATTTCGTGGTATCCAATTGTTTTAGTAGCTACTATCTTGTCTCATCGCTACAACACCCGTACGGGCTCGGGAGAGACGAAGGTTGAAAGTCATGCGTCCTCAGCGCATCCAACCCGGAAGCCAGCTGCACCAATGTGTCTGAGGAAACACCGTGCACCTGGCAGCCCTGGTTAGCGCGCACTGCGCCCGGCCCACTACAGGAGTCGCTGGTGCGCGATGAGACAAGGATTTCCCTACCGGCCAAACCCTCCCTAACCTGGATGACGCTAGGCCAATTGTGCGTCGCCCCACGGACCTCCCGGTCGCGGCCGGTTACAACAGAGCCTGGGCGCGAATCCAGAGTCTCTGGTGGCGCAGCTGGCGCTGCAGTACAGTGCCCTTAACCACTGCGCCACCCGGGAGGCCCCAGGCAACCATTAGTTAACTATTTTACAGTCTGATGGCTATGTAGCAGTCTTATAGTTTTGGCATAGAAGCTGACTCTGAGCCTGTTGGTCAGAGAGCTGATGCTCCCGTATCGTTTGCAGGACGGTAGCAGATTGAACATTCTACAGCAGGCTTGGGCAACTCCAGTCCTCGGGTGCCTAATTGGTTTCACAACTTTTCACCATCCAGCTGATTAAACTAATTGCATTCTAAACTGAAGATCATGGTTAGTTGATTATTGGAGTTGGGTGTGTTAGCTGGGTCTGGGGCAAAAGGACTGTCCCGAGGACTGGAGTTACTCATCCCTGGTCTATGGCTTGGGTGGCTAAAGTCTTTGGTAATTATGTTGTCCTTCCTCTGACACCGCCTGATATAGAGGTCCTGGATGGCAGGCAGCTCAGCCCCAGTGATGTACTGGGCTGTCCACACCACCCTCTGTAGCGCTTTGCTGTCGAGGGCGGTGCATTTGCCATAAGCGGTGATGCAGCCAGTCAAGATGCTCTCGTTGGTGCAGCTGTAGAACTTTTTGAGGAAGCAAATTTTGTCAGCCTCCTGAGGGGGAAGCGGCACTGTTATGCCCTCTTCATAACTCTGTAGGTGCACGTGGACCGTGTTATGTCCTTAGTGATGTAGACACCAAAGAACTTGAAGCTCTCGATGTGGATGGGGGGAGGGGGGAGGTGGGGGTGCACTCCCCTCTTTCTCCTGTAGTCCATGATCAGCTCCTTGGTCTTATTGAGGTTGAGGGAGTGAGCCAAGTCTCTGACCTACTCCCTGTACGCTGTCTCATCAGCGTCGGTGATCAGGCCTACCACTGTTGTATCAGCAAACTTGATGATGGTGTTGAGTCGTGCATGGCCATGCAGTCGTGGTTGAACAGGGAGTACAGGAGGAGACTAGGCACACCCTTGAGGGGCCCCCTGTGTTGGGGGTCAGCGTGGCAGAGGTGTTGTTGCCTACCCTCACCCCCTGGGGCCGGCCCGTCAGGAAGTCCAGGATCCAGTTGCAGTGAGAGGTGTTCAGTCCCAGGGTCCCCAGCAGAGGGGACTACGGTGTTGAATGCTGAGCTATAGTCTATGAACAGCATTCTCACATAGTTATTTCCCCTCTTGTCCAGGTGGGAGAGGGCAGTGTGATGTGCAATTGCGATTGCGTCATCTGTGGATCTGTGGGGACGGTATGTGAATTGGAGTGGGTATACGGTGTCTGGAATGATGGTGTTGATGTGAGTCATGACCTGCCTTTCAAAGCACTTCATAATTACAGATGTGAATGCTACTGGGTGATCGGCACACAAGACATGTTGGTAAAAGTGAGGTAGAACGTCCTACCAATTAATGAAAAGTGTCAAGGCTCAGGAGAAGACCCAGATGCAGATAGTTTCGAAGTAACAAAAGTTTATTACAAAAACAGGGGGGCAGGCAAACGACAGGTCAAGGGCAGGCAGAGGTCAGTAATCCAGAACAGAGTCTGAAAGGTTCAGAACGGCAGGCAGGCTCAGGGCAGGCAGAGGTCAGTAATCCAGGGTGGTGTGACAAGGTACAGAACGGCAGGCAGGCTCAGGGTCAGGGCAGAAAGAATGGTCACAACGGGCAACACCTGGAGGGGGGTAGAGACAATCACAAAGACAGGTGAAACAGATCAGGGTGTGACACCTCAACAAGGGTAGAAACTATGTTCTTAAATAGGCAGACTATTAATTGGTGTGGAAGATAGGCCTACATACTTAAGATAGGCCTACATACTTAAGATAGGTCTACATACTTAAGATAGGTCTACATACTTGGACTTGAACTACACTGACACATTGCCAGGACAAATTCAATCAATGGCCGTGGTTTCATAGTGTTCAGTAGGCCCCTAGAAAGGGAACAAAGGAACCGCAAGAAAGAGAGGAAGAGCAAAATCTGAAATCCAATTCCATCAAACCCATGTGAGCAATTATCATAATTACATACTAGAGGGGTTTTTTTCTGTCTGGGAACTGAAGCAGAAAGGAGAGAATCCCACAGATAGAAATTGGCTGTGTCTGAGTAGGTGATGGAGAGGAGGAGGGGGAGAAGGAAGGGGAAGGAGAGAGAAAAGGTAGTGTAGTGAAGAAGAGAGCGTGGTGAGAAAGAAGGAGGAGGTGTGAGAGAGGTGAAGAGCGTAGAACAGGGCGTGAGAACAGACACTTGATTTTCCACTAGCTCTGGTTACTCATTACTGCACTGGCACACCCCTTCTATTCTCCCACTCTGTCTCCTCTCCACTCTCCCTCTCTCTTTTCCTTATTTCTGGATCCGTTCCTCTCTCATCTCCTCTCTACTTTCCTTTTCCATCCTCTCCCACTCTTCTCTCTTTCCCTGTGTCCTCTTCTCTCTTCTCTCTTTCCTTGTGCCCTCTTCTCTCTTTCCGTGTGTCCACTTCTCTCTTCTCTCTTTCCCTGTGTCCACTTCTCTCTTTCCGTGTGTCCACTTCTCTCTTCTCTCTTTCCCTGTGCCCTCTTCTCTCTTTCCGTGTGTCCACTTCTCTCTTCTCTCTTTCCGTGTGTCCACTTCTCTCTTCTCTCTTTCCCTGTGTCCACTTCTCTCTTCTCTCTTTCCGTGTGTCCACTTCTCTCTTCTCTCTTTCCGTGTCCACTTCTCTCTTCTCTCTTTCCGTGTGTCCACTTCTCTCTTCTCTCTTTCCCTGTGTCCACTTCTCTCTTCTCTCTTTCCGTGTGTCCACTTCTCTCTTCTCTCTTTCCGTGTGTCCACTTCTCTCTTCTCTCTTTCCATGTGTCCACTTGTCTTCTCTCTTTCCCTGTGCCCTCTTCTCTCTTTCCGTGTGTCCACTTCTCTCTTCTCTCTTTCCGTGTGTCCACTTCTCTCTTCTCTCTTTCCGTGTGTCCACTTCTCTCTTCTCTCTTTCCCTGTGTCCACTTCTCTCTTTCCGTGTGTCCACTTCTCTCTTCTCTCTTTCCCTGTGCCCTCTTCTCTCTTTCCGTGTGTCCACTTCTCTCTTCTCTCTTTCCCTGTGCCCTCTTCTCTCTTTCCGTGTGTCCACTTCTCTCTTCTCTCTTTCCGTGTGTCCACTTCTCTCTTCTCTCTTTCCATGTGTCCTCTTCTCTCTTTCCTTGTGCCCTCTTCTCCCTTCTCTCACATCCTCATGTACTACCCTCTCTCTTCCTCTATTCCTCCCTCCTCATCCCTCACCTCATTTATTTCTCCACCCTCAGGAGCAGTGTGAGTCGTGAGTCTGTCATAATGCTGGCATTGTCTACCCTCCAACCCTGAACCCACCCCCCGCCCCGCTGCTTAGAAGGATGGAGACAGAAACGATGCCCTTAGAGCACAAACACACACACCCACACACAAACACACACACTTCATCATTCTTTCAGACACAGCAAACTCACACCCAACCACTTACACCAACCCGCGCACACACCATGTATCATTGCATCACCATTTCATAACCTCCTCATTTTCTCTCCTCTAATTTAATTCATCATTTTTTTCTCCCTCTCTCTCTTTCATAGCCCCCGCTATGCATATTAATGACACATGGAGAAGGATTGATTAAAATCGCACTAAGGAAAGAGTGTATGAGCACACAATTAAATGACAGCTTATTCTCTGGGAGAGAAAAACATTTATAATGGATTTATACTGTATCATTAAAAATCCCATTGTATATGCATACAATTTACATATCACCTCCGTTAATATGGAGTAAACAAAAGCAGCCTAGACATTCACGGACTATGTTGCAGCTCAATGTAAGATAGATGACAGTGGCTCAAAATTTGATAGATGACATCTTAAATGGTAACCTGACGTATTCTCCTATTCCTCTGGTCAAAAGTTCACTCTGAAATCCACAGACGATGTAATTGACATCACACTGTACACTGCCCTTTCCCATCTGGACAAGAGGAATACCTATGTAAGAATGCTGTTCATTGACTACAGCTCAGCCTTCAACACCATAGTACCCTCCAAGCTCATCATTAAGCTAGGGACCCTGGGTCTGAACCCCGCCCTGTGCAACTGGGTCCTGGACTTCCTGATGGGCCGCCCCCAGATGGTGAAGGTAGGAAACAACACCTCCACTATGCTGATCCTCAACACAGGGGCCCCACAAGGGTGTGTGCTCAGCCCCCTCCTGTACTCACTCAATCATCAAGTTTGCAGATGACACAACAGTAGTAGGCCTGATTACCAAAAAGGATGAGACAGCCTACAGGAAGGAGGTAAGGGCCCTGGCAGAGTGGTGCCAGGAAAATAACCTCTCCCTCAATGTCAACACAACTAAGGAGCTGATCGTAGACTTCAGGAGACAGTAGAGGAAGCACGCCCCCATCCACATCAATGGGACTGCAGTGGAGAAGGTGAAAAGTTCCTCGGCGTACACATCACTGACAATCTGAAATGGTCCACCCGCACAGACAGTGTGCTAGAGAAGGCGCAACAGCGCCTCTTCAACCTCAGGAGGCTGACTAAATGAGTCTTTGCCCCTAAGACCCTCACAAAGTTTTACAGATGCACCACTGAGAGCATCCTGTCAGTCTGTATCAATGCCCGGTACAGCAAATGCACAGTCCGCAACCGCAGGGCTCTCCAGAGGGTGGTGCGGTCTGCCCAACGCATCACCGGGGACACACTGCCTGCCTTCCAGGACACCTACAGCACCCGATGTCACAGGAAGGCCAAAAGGACCATCAAAGAGATCAACCCCCCGAGCCACAGCCTGTTTACCCCGCTATCATCCAGAAGGCGAGGTCAGTACAGGTGCATCAAAGCTGGGACCTAGGTAATGAAAGAGAGCTTCTATCTCAAGGCCATCAGACTGTTAAATAGCCATCACTAGCCGGCCTCCACCCAGTATCCTGCCCTGAACTTAGTCACTAGCTGGCTACCACTTGGTTATCTAACCCTGCACATTAGAGGCTGCTGACCTATGTACATAGACATGGAATCACTGGCCACTTTAATAATGGAACACTGGCCACTTTAATAATGTTTACATACTGTATTTTACTGTATTCTACTGTATTCTAGTCAATGCCACTCCAACATTGCTTGTCCTAAAATGTATATATTTCTTAATTCCATTATTTTACTTGTAGATTTGTGTGTATTGTTGTGAATTGTTAGATACTACTGCACTGTTGGAGCTAGAAACACAAGCATTTCACTACACCCGCAATAACACTGCTAAATATGTGTATATGACCAATACAATGTGATTTGATTATCCTTCAAGATATGACTTTTTTCTGTACCACTCAGTCAGACAATGCCGCTATGTGGAAAGTATACCTCCATTTCAGATAGAGACCAGGAACCCATCTACTGTGTCAAAATCCAATGTATGTCAATAATGGGATCTGGTTTCCTCGATGTCCCAAAATGCCAGCATAGAGCCAGTAGAGGTTATAGGTCACAAAGCAATTCTTTTTTGGTCTATTTTTAGAGCTAGAATTCTCTGCAGAGTGAATTCTTTCTGAAGGGTATTGACTATTTCTCTAGCACAGGTATTATACGGTTGATGTTGGTTTTGACAGTCTGGGTCCATGCCTGCAGAGGCTGGAGCTTTAAATCAATCTTTACAGTTCCCAGGTCTGCCTTTGCTTTTTCTCTGAGGCCCTGGTCCAATTGAACATTTGTCCTTCTTTCCTCCCTTCCTTTAAAAAAAATCACTGATCTGTATGTGATCGGATAGCAATCATCTCCGATCTTGGAGTGTGTAGTGGGTAGGACTATATGAGTACTATGGGGGTACTTTGTAATTAAGAATACATTGGAAGCATATTCAAGGATGTCTTTTAAACAACTGCTCCATCCCTAAGTCTCCATTCATTTGAGGAATTATGCATGTCCAAACAAGGGTCAGGATCTGGACGAAACATAATTAGAACCAAATTAATGTCGACTCATTTTTTGATGCTACCCAGTGTCATCTATTTGATTCCTCCACAACAGTCTTCATCAGGCTACTCCGGTTAAAACCCCATCAAAGACCATTAAGGCTGGAAACGATGCTGTACCATAAGGCTAAGAGGAAGATCACACATGGGAACAGTAGACAGTGAGTGAGCGGACATTCACTCTCTTTTCATTTCTGTTTGATAGACTCGACCAGTAGCCTTTGGAGAAAAAAAACCTGGAGGAAACAGAAAGGTGGGGAAGGGTTTTAGCGTCGCACAAGCTCAAGGGGTACAGCATTTGAAGAGAAGACATCTAAGCCGTGTGCATGGGTAAAGGGGGGGAGAGAGAGAGAAAGGGAGAGAGAGAGAGCCTTCCCATCACTCTGTTGAGAGCTGGGATGTAGAGAGGAGACATGAAAGATCTAGGCCCTGGCTTGACCGTTTGTGTGAAGAATCACACGGCGACATTGTCGCTCTGTAATCCAATACTGTCTTGTATGTTTGGAGTGACTTACTCCAGGTGGTTTGAGGTTCTGAAAGGAGAACAACACTAGAATGGAAATCTATACTGGAGATGAAGTATGAAATGTTACACAACACACCATCAAACAAACAAATTAATGCATGCACACACACACACACACACACACACACACACACACACACACACACACACACACACACACACACACACACACACACACACACACACACACACAAGCAAGCATATATACACACACACATAGTAACTGTATACACACACACACACACACCACAAACACGTGTTCCACACTCCAAGGCTAAACGCAATTTACACACGTACACACAAACAGTCTGGCTCTACCCTGCTGCCGGCTGTCTGTAATTAATTCACGGTGAAAATGTACCCGGGCCCTACTCTACTCTGCTATTTCATTTAGTGTAGGATCCAGTGAAGCATGGAGTCTAGCCATGATGATTTCTGCCTTATCAGATTTCGTCAGATATTTCACCTGACCAAATAAATGTGGTTGTTGATCTACTTCACAGCTTTATTTGGGGAGGGAGGCGGTTCTACATATGGACACAGACAGTTCATCTCAAAAGTCTAAAACTGCCTCCTTGTCTGCTATCCTCTATCTACACTGATATGAATGAGCTGGAAAGGCCTGGAGCTAATTCACACCAAGAATCCTATTGCTTTGACCTCTCCTGTTTTCGGATCAAAGTGCATGTCTGTGTGGCCTATGGGGCTTCTGTGTGTTTGTGTTTGTGTGTCAAACTCTCTCTCCCACTCTGTTTCTCTAGATGCGTTCGACGCGGGGTGTGTCAGTGTGGCCAGTGGGGCTGGTCAGTGGGCGGAGGTACGAGCGCCCCATAGTGGATAAGGGCAAAGTGGTGGGCTGGTACACTGGCTGGAGGCCCGACCGCCCCTTCGCCATCGACATGGCAGGTAAGAGCACATCTAATCATCTAGGGCAGAGGAACAGACCCCAGTGTTTAAAAAAAAATCTGGAATGCAACCCAACATGGCGTTGTAAACTGCTTCACACTATTAATGGGCTTTTGTGTTTGGGATGAGGAGTGGGAGACTGTTCTCGGTCTCTCTCTAAAAGGGTGCGTCAGGGAACGGTGCTTCTCGGCTGTAAGCACATCTAAAAGTAGCTGGTGTTTTGCGGGTACTATTTAATGAAGCTGCCAGTTGAGGACTTGTGAGGCATCTGTTTCTCAAACTAGACACTAATATATTTGTCCTCTTGCTCAGTTGTGCACCGGGGTCTCCCACTCCTCTTTCTATTCTGGTTAGAGCCAGTTTGCTCTGTTCTGTGAAGGGAGTAGTACACAGCGTTGCACAAGATCTTCAGTTTCTTGGCAATTTCTCGCATGGAAGTCTTCATTTCTCAGAACAAGAATAGACTGACGAGTTTCAGAAGAAAGTACTTTGTTTCTGGCCATTTTGAGCCTGTAATCGAACCCACGAATGCTGATGCTCCAGATACTTAACTAGTCTAAAGAAAGCCAGTGTTATTGCTTGTTTAATCAGGACAATGGTTTTCAGCTGTGCAACCATAATTGCAAAAGGGTTTTCTAATGATTAATTAGCCATTTAAAATGATAAACTTATATTAGCTAACACAACATGCCATTGGAACAAGGGGGGAATGTTAGCTGATAATGGTCCTCTGTATGCCTATGTAGATATTCTATAAAAATGTCTACACTGTATTTCTGATCAATTTGATTCTATTTTAATGGACAAAAAATGAGCTTTTCTTTTAAAAAAACAAGGACATTTCTAAGTGACCCCAAACTTTTGAACGGTAGTCTACATATATTATATTCACCACAGAACTTGCGATCAATCAATTTTTTTGCCCACAAAACCCCCCTTTAATCACTATTCATCTGCTGTACAATGGGCAATGTTGAGCAGTGTGTAAATTGCAGCTTTTACCTTAATAACTTGTATTGTGGTATTGGAGGCTATTGTTAGCAGCCAAGTTGGCCAATTAATCTGTCCCAACGCTGCTCTATCTCATTTACTGGGCCACAATTGGGCCAGAGAAAGAGGAGATGGTTGAGTATTCTTCTGGTGCAGTCACACACACACACGCAAGCGCACGCACGCACGCACACACACTTGCAAGCACACGCACACACAGTTCTGTATATCTCGTCCCACACACATGCACCAACACGCAAAGCCCTGTCCGTTATTGTCTTGGAGTGCAGCTCTCACCTGAAGAGGTTTTTCAGAGAGCAACATGAAAGTGTTTAGTGTTTACACCACAGCGAGTAAGTGTGGGGGGTGCATGTTAACACTTAGTATTTAATGAGTCATGCTATTGCTAATATTAACCCTTTTCTTGACCAATGGTCATAAGCCTCACTCATAAAACAGGAAGTAACCAGCTGTGTCACAGTATTCTAAAATGTCTATCCTTCCTTTGTGTCCTTTCCAAAGGTTTCCACCATTGTATCAGTGATCATTTAGCAGACAAAGATATGCTTTAATTAATTTATTAGGATCCCCATTAGCCGACGCCAATGGCAACAACTAGTCTTACTGGGGTCCGACATATTACGAAAAATACATTACAGATCAAAAAAACTTTACAATTAACATACATTTAAAAACATTAACATGTAGTGTGTGTGTGTGCATCTATCAGTTACACATACAGTACATGTCAGTCAGCGGAGGTTGCTGAGGGGAGGATGACTCATAATAATGGCTGGAACAGAGTAAAAGGAATGGCATCAGACACCTGGAAACCATGTGTTTAATGTATTGGATACCATTCCTCTCCAGTCATTACCACGAACCCGTCCTCCCCAATTAAGGTGCCACCAACCTCCTGTACATACACACAACAAGTAGGTCACATGGTGGAGAGGCGTTTGTCGTTTGTTTTAGAAACCAGGTTTGCTGTTCATTTGTGCGATAGTATGTATAGTTTCTAACACGTACAGTACATACAGTACATAGAAACAGAACCATAAAGAAAAGGACAAGGAAAAGAAGCCAGGGAAGGAAGCTGGATGAAACTATTGAGACAGAATCTGCACTGACAGACAGGCATTGCTAACAGATGCACTAATCTTCATACCACCTTAGCTGCAGGTTAAGAGATGTCTATCTTATAATTGCTTTCATACCTATCTATCATACCTGGGGTACAGCTTCTGGGCTTTCACTGCAGTATCACTCACTGCTCAGTAATATGCCTGATAGGACTGACCCAATAGGAAGATCTCAGTGGACTAACTCAGACACACTGTGTGTATGTGTGTGTGTGTTAAACTGGCGACCTTCTTTGACTCCAAATGCAGGAAATACGCAACACGCACTGGCACACACACACAACCTCACAATCTCTCAGTGGAGTGGAAGGATACCCATGAGAGTAGAGTTATGGCCTAGAAAACAGAGTGCTAGAAACGTGAAGAGGCGAGTAAACGTAATATGCTATTCCATGCAGCCATCAGCACACCCCATACCCAGTGGCTTTGCATATATTGTAACTGAGATAAGGAGAGTAATATGAGATACTGTAGTGGGATCTTCCTGTGATACTGTCTGGCATTCTCGATGCATAGTCATGAACAGCAAACACACACACACCCATGTGCACACACTCTGCCGCACAGTTGAGATATATCTGATCTCCGGTCAGTTGCACCATAGTTCGAGGTCATCAATGATCTGTATGTAGTTACTTCCAGGATGATTAATAAAGCAAGGAATTAATTGATCCCAAGATTGACATGTGATGTGTGAGACATAATCATCTGACCAGGCATATGAACCTCTTCCGCTTCCTTTTCTCCAGGTTTTGCAGTGAACCTCCATGTGGTCCTGGGGAACCCACGGGCGTTGTTCAAGCGTAGGGGTTCCCAGCCTGGTATGCAGGAGTCTGACTTCCTAAAACAGATCACCAAGGTGGCGGAGTTGGAGCCCAAAGCCAACAACTGCACTAGGGTGAGTAGCCCATCATTGTGGCAACCCCATTAATCCCTGACCTCTAACCCCATATCAGACCCCAAAGACTTGCTAATTGGTCAAAACAACAAGTTGGCATGACAGTGAGATTTTTGTTTTGTTTGTGATGAAGCACCATCTCCTAATATAGCATCTGTGTGTCCTCTCTTCATCAGTTAGGCTACCTCCCTCCTCTCTTGTACAGCTCATGACACTGCTAGTCATCATCATTATCAGCCCATTAGTTTAATGGGGCCACTGCAGGCTGATATTAATACATACCATTAGCAGGATGTGACATCATCAATTATCACCCACCACGGTCATACCACACCACGCCAGCAGTACGTGACATCATCACTAATAACAGCCCAGCACTGCAGTACCACAGAACGGTGCGCTCCGTTTTGGGGAAACGTGTCATTTTGTACAAACCATCATGCAACGTAGCAAACGTTGAACTGGACCCCAGGTAAAAGTTGCCTTTACTGGACACTGGACACAGACCTCAGTTCAGAATCTAGTTTTGATTCACATTTGGTTGAGTTGTCCACTAACGTGAATTCAATGTGGAATCAACAAAAATGGCACCATATCATTGGATTTAGGTTCAAAGCTGGGTAAAAAAAAGAAAGACCAAATGCCGTTACGTTATTCATTTATGCAAATCCAATTAGTTTTCCACGTTGAGTCAACAACATCACATTTCTTTGTTTGGGTTGAAATGATGAGGAAACAACGTTGATTCAACCAGTTTTTGATGATGTCATTCATTAAGTCCAAATAGATGTAGCAACTGCGGATTGCTCCTTTAAAAGCATTAGGGAGGAAATACAAAACTTATCTAACTTCAACCTTGGAAAAACAAATGCTCAAACTGCTAAAAACTTGGAGTGAGTAGAGACAAGAGATGATAAGGAAGAAGGGAGGGTTAAAGGAGAGGTGGAACAAGACAGAGAGGAGAGAAAGAAATAGACAGAGATAGGGAAGAACATTTGGTAGGAGAGAGAAAGATGAGAAAATATTTTAGACAGACAAAGGAGAATCCAATTTGGAAGGAGAGAGAGAGCAGACAGGAAATTTACTGCCATGGAGTCAGACTGTCTTTTAACTACTAGACACACTGGCACAGGGTGCTCTGCACACTCTGCCAACTCAGCACTTTTGGTGCCAATAGAGATTGGACTGCCTTTAACCCCCCCCAAATCTCCATTAACCTCTTCCATTTTATTACAGATGGGTTCTAACTAGATTCTACCTCAACCTCCCATTTTATTACAGATGGGTTCTAACTAGATCCTACCTCAACCTCCCATTTTATTACAGATGGGTTCTAACTAGATTCTACCTCAACCTCCCATTTTATTACAGATGGGTTCTAACTAGATTCTACCTCAACCTCCCATTTTATTACAGATGGGTTCTAACTAGATTCTACCTCAACCTCCCATTTTATTACAGATGGGTTCTAACTAGATTCTACCTTAACCTCCCATTTTATTACAGATGGGTTCTAACTAGATTCTACCTCAACCTCCCATTTTATTACAGATGGGTTCTAACTAGATTCTACCTCAACCTCCCATTTTATTACAGATGGGTTCTAACTAGATTCTACCTCAACCTCCCATTTTATTACAGATGGGTTCTAACTAGATTATACCTCAACCTGCCATTTTATTACAGATGGATTCTAACTAGATTCTACCTCAACCTCCCATTTTATTACAGATGGGTTCAAACTAGATTCTACCTCACCCTCCCATTTTATTAGATTGGTTATAACTAGATTCTATCTAAACCATTCCGATTTTATTATAGATGGGTTCTAACTACAGACCAGACTAGAATATTGTAGAATTCTCTGAGAGAATGAGAGGAGAAGAGGTGAAATAAGAGGGAAGGGATTTAGGAAAGGAACAATAGAATGAAACACAAACCTATGCCTGCTTCGCTGGCTGCAGCATTTGTCTCGTTAGATATGCAAAACGGCCCAATTATCAGCCCCGTGTGCAGGAAAGGACATGTTCCACCTGAGTGGAGCTGGGAATGGATGGCACTGCACACCAACCATCCATCACTGTGTATGTGTGTGAACACAAATTACTGGGTTGGAAATAGAAGTGAGGCACTTTCCATGTACTACAGTAAAAGGTAGAAGTCTATTCGGTCTGATCCACTCCCTCCCTGTCACAAAGAGCTTTTTCTTGAATATTTTAACAAAGGCACCATTCCATTTCATATAGTTGGCTCAGTGATATAGTGGAAGTTATGCATCTATCTGGTGTGTGCTCATCAGAGAACACACACACACTAACCCTCTCGCCCCCTCTCTCAGGTGTTGGTGTGGCACACTCGTACAGAGAAGGTGAATCTGGGCAACGAGCCCAGACATCGACAGGACAGTGTGGTTATCGAGGTCTAAGGGGTGGGATAACCAAGGAGGAATAAGCAAGCCCATTGGTTAGACAGACTGACAGTAATTTCTTGAACTACACTACTGACATCACCTTGCTTGACCATAACCTTGATATGGATTACACTATGATGGACAGGACTTTGGACCAATTGCATGGATGGGAACTGCTGCCTGAATGTTGTGAATGGCTCAATGAGATTCCGGACCTCAAAGGGGACCATAATGCACTGGGGTGACCATTGCTTTCCCAGGGGACTCTGCTCTCGTACTGCAATGTGGCCCAGTCCCTTATAAAAAGTGATTCCTATGAAGTATGCAGGCTTAACAAGACCGCCTGTCTGTCTACATGTATGTGTGTATGTAAACTCAGCAAAAAAACAAATAAAAAAATAGTTCCTTTTTCAGGACCCTTCTTTCAAAGATAATTAGTAAAAATCCAAATAACTTCACAGATCTTCATTGTAAAGGGTTTAAACACTGTTTCCCATGCTTGTTCAATGAACCATAAACAATTAATGAACATGCACCTGTGAAACGGTCGTTAAGACACTAACAGCTTACAGATGGTAGGCAATTAAGGCCAAAGTTATGTCCGCAATAGGATGAGAGGGGCTGGACTGAGGGCTGTATGCCTGTTGTAAGGCAGGTCCTCACCATACATCACCGGCAACAACGTCGCCTATGGGCACAAACCCACCGTCGCTGGACCAGACAGGGCTGGCAAAAAGTGCTCTTCACTGACGAGTCGTGGTTTTGTCTCACCAGGGGTGATGGTCGGATTCGCGTTTATTATCGAAGGAATGAGCGTTACACCAAGGCCTGTACTCTGGAGCGATTTGGAGGTGGAGGGTCCGTTATGGTCTGGGGCAGTGTGTCACAGCATCATCGGACTGAGCTTGTTGTCATTGCAGGCAATCTCAACGCTGTGCGTTACAGGGAAGACATCCTCCCCCTCATGTGGTACCCTTCCTGCAGGTTCATCCTGACATGACCCTCCATCATGACAATGCCACCAGCCATACTGCTCGTTCTGTGCGTCATTTCCTGCAAGACAGGAATGTCAGTGTTCTGCCATGGCCAGCGAAGAGCCCGGATCTCAAGCCCATTGAGCATGTCTGGGACCTGTTTGATCCTAGGATGAGGGCTAGGGCCATTCCCCCAGAAATGTCCGGGAACTTGCAGGTGCCTTGGTGGAAGAGTGGGGTAACATCTCACAGCAAGAACTGGCAAATCTGGTGGTCCATGAGGAGAATATGCACTGCAGTACTTAATGCAGCTGGTGGCCACACCAGATACTGACTGTTACTTTTGAACCCCCCCCCCCTTTGTTCAGGGACACATTCCATTTTTGTTAAGTCACAGGCCTGTGGAACTTGTTCAGTTTATGTCTCAGTTGTTGAATCTTATGTTCATACAAATATTTACAAATGTTAAGTTTGCTGAAAATAAACGCAGTTGACAGTGAGAGGATTTATTTTTTTTGCTGAGTTTGTGTGTGTACCAGATCAATGAGTATGAAACTGAACAATATGTGTGTATGTCTGGAAAGACATACCAATAAGAACATGGGCCGTGACTAGTAGATCACCTGCTGGGTGTCGACTAACGATGGCCATTCGACATGCACAATCGTTGGGAAATGAACAGGAAAATCTCTTCCGATGTTCTGTGGTCAGCGGCGACCGGACGGCCAACTCGCTACGCACGGCTAACATTCCGGTTGGTTTTCTTGTCCTCAAGTGTCTGTGGGTCTGTGACACACTGGACCACAGAGACAAACTCCAGGAGTACAACTTTTATTCCAAATGACCCTCTTGTAAAAGCAGGAAAAAGAAAAGGATAAACAACTTTACAATAAAAGAGTCATTGGACAAAAATGGTCACAATTAGTTCATGGCTATTCACTGTTTAATGCACGGACATAACATTTCTCTCTGTACTAGGCACCAGAAAATGTAAACACCACTAGAAATAAACCTGGAGGACATGCCGTGTGTATGAATTCTCTTGAGTGTGTGTTCTCTTGTTATTACATGGCAGGGACCCTGTATGTGGATAGCATCTCCAACTGAGAACTACACACGGAATTTCTGATCTATTGTTTGTTGATTCCTAGTGCACCACCTATTTCCCCCTGCAGTATTTCTTCACCTTCTTTCCCCACTATATAATCTATATATCGACATAAAGCAGGATTAGACAGAGATTATGTCATCATAGAGGCCGGGGAAGTAAGCAAACGTGATGTTAAGCCAACTGTTCCGATCCCTGACAGCTCCATTAGGCTCCCAATGTCAACACACTTCCTGAATCATCTGAAGCGTTATGTCATCACTGGCATCATCTCTTTCTTCTCGTATTCTGGTCCCCTCCCCCTCCTATTCCACGTAAGCTCCCTGCCCCCACCGACAGTCGTCCAGGTTTATTTGCCTCAAACTAATGCCTGATTCACACTAAATGGCCACCCCGAACCATACTGTGCCGGCTCAGATATAGTCTTTTCACTGTCATTTCCAGCAACTCTGGTGGATGTGTAACCAGGCCAAGCCCAGTACAGCTTGGCTTTGTAGTGTCAATCAGACAGAACTGTGCTTCTTCTTGTTCTGCACACAACAAAACACCACAGTAAGATGGTAGAACACAACCTCACTGGGGGGGGTCTATATCTCACACACATACAGTAATACAGTACTGGATCATACAATGTCTTGCTACAGGAGCTCTGAATGCCCAGAGGGGAGTACAGTATAATATACACACATGATATTGATGGGTGGGGTGGGGTGGTCACCAACATATTATCCATATCTCTCCATCTAAATATCTATTTACTCACTATCGGTTCTGGTAATGATATATTATTATTATTAGACGCTTGTATTATTGGTCCAGCAGCTTTTCTCTTTCGCCAATATGTTGTTTTTTTAACAAAAGAAAAAAAGGTCAAAAGAATAAGAAAGTAAATGTCCCAAGTAAAGAAATGAACACACAGCTGCCCGTCTGTTTTCACCCCAGACTCCGCACCCGCAGCACACAGAGGGAGAGAGGGGTCTCTAAAGGAATGAGAAACGGGGAGGAGGGAGAACAGTGGAGCAGTCCATAGATTGCCCCATGTGCGTCGTTTCCTGTTTTGCAGTTGGTGAGTGAGGGTAGAGGAGGAGATTTGGGGTGACATGGTTGTTCTGCCTCCCTCTCCCACTCTCCCCCTCCCCTCCCTCACTTCCACAGCTGGGTACTGAGGGTCTGGCCCGAGGGAGGACCCACCCCACCACCCATGGGAGCACCTGGTTGAACAAAGCCGGGTGGCGCTGCCACACCACCACTCATGGCGATGCCTGATATCTGCTGGGTCATCTGAGAGAGATAAGAGACATGGTGTGTGAGAGAGGCAGAGAAAGAGAGGAGGGAGGGGCAGAGAAAATAGAGACCATTAAGAGGGTTGGACAAACCATTTAGACAATTCTAGAATGACAGCAACAACCAGCTTAAAGGGATACTTCGGGAGTTTGATAACGAGGCCCTTTATCTACTTTCCCCAGAGTCCGATGGCCTTGTGGATACCATTTTTATGTCTCTGTGTCCGGTATGAAGTAATTTAGAGGTAGCTCCGTGAGCCAATGCTAATTAGCATTAGCGCAATGACTGGAAATGGGTCCGCTATCAGATGACTGGAAATGTATGAGTAACGCTAGTTAGCAATTGCGCTAGTTAGCAAATTCCTTCAAACTGCAGGCAGAGACATAAAATGGGATCCACAAGGTCATCGGACTCCGGGGAAGTCGATTTGAAAAATCCCAAAGTATCCCTTTAACGCAGCGGACATAATTTCCTTACTGCATGTGTAAAGGTCCGGAGAGAGTATACCCTCCTCTCATCTCTTTAGTCCTCAGTCAGTCCGTCTCCCTCCCATCCCCCCTTGCCCATTTCTCCTCTGCCTCTCCTGCCACTGTCCAGTCTTGGCTATCTAATCCATTAGAAATGCCCTTGCAGCAGTAGAATTATCGGCTTGTCTGAGATGTGTGTGTGTGTGTGTAGCCCAGACAAGCATAATGATTTGAGAGCACTTTTGAGTAGCCCCCTCCCCACCAACCATCCTTCCCAACCCCCACCCATAGGTTAAAAGCCCAACAGCACGCCCTGAACCCATTACAGTACACACACGACCATATCATGTACTGCACCGAGGCAGAGTGTGTGTGTGTTTGATGTGTTGTCAGTGGGAGCACTGTGATTTATGATCTCTCATTAACCTCCTGCAGTCGTAAGGAAATGACAATGCTCACACACAAAGGTTGGGTAAAGCTACAGAGACACACACAGAGGGGGGAATGAGAAGAGAATTTCCCCCATGATCACCCACTGTGTGTGTGTGTATTACCTGGCTCACATTCCACTGGCCCTGCTGTTGTTGCTGCTGCTGCATGGCGGCGTACATCTGGGGAGTCCCCGCCCCCGCTGGCATAGCTCCGCCCGGAGGCCCCATCATGCCTTGCTGCATACCCATGTAACCGCCGTTGGGCATCGCCATACCGACCATCATGCCAGAGTTCTGCCCCATCATGGCTCCTCCTCCCTGGGGCATAACACCACCCGTCATGGTTGTGGGTGGCATAGCTCCGCCCACTCCTGGGTAAGTCTGGAAGTTAGGCTGTCCGGAGGGCTGGCTGGGGAACTGCTGCATCGGAGGCTGGCCCATATACATAGCAGCAGCTGGAGGTGAGGTGAGGTGAGGTGAGGTACAGACAGACAGACAGACAGACAGACAGAGACAGACAGACAGACAGACAGACAGACAGACAGACAGACAGACAGACAGACAGACAGAGAAAGCATTTGGGTCAACACTTAGTATCAGCAGAGGAAATACATTCTCAAGGTTACCTCCAATAGATTTCTCCTGCAGCAACGAAGAAAAGGTTCACTAAGCTACAGTTGAAGTTGGAAGTTAACATACACCTTAGCCAAATACATTTAAACTCAGTTTTTCACCATTTCTGACACTTAATCCAAGTAAAAAATCCATGTTTTAGGATCACCACTTTATTTTAAGGATGTGAAATGTCAGAGTAATAGAGAGAATGATTTATTTCAGCTTTTATTTCTTTCATCACATTCCCAGTGGGTCAGAAGTTTACATACACTCAATTATTATTTGGTAGCATTGCCTTTAAATTGTTTAACTTGGGTTGAACGTTTCGGGTTGCCGTCACAAGCTTCCCACAATAAGTTGGGTGAATTTTGGCCCATTCCTCCTGACAGAGCTGGTGTAACTGAGTCATGTTTGTAGGCCTCCTTGCTCCCACACACTTTTTCAGTTCTGCCCAAACATTTTCTATAGGACAGGGCTTTGTGATGGCCGCTCCAATACCTTGACTTTGTTGTCCTTAAGCCATTTTGCCATTTTGCTTGGGGTCATTGTCCATTTGGAAGACCCATTTGCGACCAAGCTTTAACTTCCTGACTGATGTCTTGAGATATGAAACATAATGATGGTCATTATGGCCAAACAGTTCTATTTTTCTTTCATCAAACCAGAGGACATTTCTCCAAAAAGTATGATCTTTGTCCCTATGTGCAGTTGCAAACCATAGTCTGACGTTTTGGAGCAGTGGCTTCTCCCTTGCTGTGAGGCCTTTCAGGTTATGTCGATATAGGACTCGTTTTACTGTGGATATAGATACTTTTGTACCCGTTTCCTCCAGCATCTTCACAAGGTCCTTTGCTGTTGTTCTGGGATTGATTTGCACTTTTCGTACCAAAGTACATTCATCTCTAGGAGACAGAATGAGTCTCCTTCCTGAGCGGTATGATGGCTGCGTGGTCCCATGGTGTTTATACTTGCGTACTATTGTTTGTACAGATGAACGTGGTACCTTCAGGTGTTTGGAAATTGCTCCCAAGGATGAACCAGACTTGTGGAGGTCTACAATTGTTTTTCTGAGGTCTTGGCTGATTTCTTTTGATTTTCCCATGATGTCAAGCAAAGAGGCACTGAGTTTGAAGGTAGGCCTTGAAATACATCCACAGGTACACCTCCAATTGACTCAAATTTGGTCAGTTAGCCTATCAGAAGCTTCTAAAGCCATGACATCATTTTCTGGAATTTTCCAAGCTATTTAAAGGCACAGTCAACTAAGTGTATGTAAACATCTGACCCACTGGAATTGTGATACAGTAAATTATAAGTGAAATAATCTGTCTGTAAACAATTAATGGAAAAATTACTTGTGTCACACACAAAGTAGATGTCCTAACCGACTTGCCAAAACTATAGTTTGTTAACAAGAAATTTGTGGAGTGGTTGAAAAACGAGTTATAATGACTCCAACCTAAGTGTATGTGAACTTCCAATAACAACTGTATGTATGCATGTACTGTACGTAGCATTACCTGGGGCAGCAGGCTGTGGGCTGACTGTGGTGTTGCTGTAGAGGGAGAGGATGGAGTCCTTGGAGAGGGGTTTCTTGGCCCCCTCCTCGGTCTTGGTGCTGCTACTGTTCTTCTCACTGAAGAGGTCCAGATTAGCCTGGGGGCCAGCAGCACCCCCCGATCCCCCCACGGACGCCGCTACTGCTGGGGCGCCTGGGGCTGCACTGGAGACTGCCTGGAGGGACAGAACATAGGAACAGACAGAATGTGTGTGTGTGTGTTTGTGAGATAGATCTGTGGCCAAATTGATTTACTGAAGCCAATCTGCATGAGCAGAATGCACAACCACACATACATGCACGCATACACTCACAACGTTATAGGTAGTACGACTGACAGGCAGCACTTAAAAAGAGAGAGAGAGAGAGAGAGAAATAAAAGGAAGAGAAGAGGTGCTGTCACCTTAAGTGAGATGGATGATATGAATTAGACTGGTGCAGAAGAGAGAGATGAATAGAGCTAGAACGAGGCTGAGAAGACACACACACACACACACCCTTTATAAAAACCTTTTAACCGTTGTCACGGCCCCGTCATCGCATATACATGTTGAAAATGGCAGATTTGGTCATTGATAAGCGTTTCAATTGGAATGCGTTGGCGGTACAGCAACATGCTATACATGACGTCAGAGCTCAGGCTCTGTCATGGCTTTGACTGAATGCATTCAGAAACTTGAGCACCGCGCGTGACAAGAACTTACCCCGAATACTGTTACCCATTTGTTTTCGGAGTGAGGGAAATGCTGTAAACCGAGTGGGTGTGTTCAGAAAGATGAGAGGTTGAGGACTATAATAAATACCGCTTTGATGTCATACAAGCAATCCCACACACCCATGAGTCCCAATGTGCACTTCACCTTTCCGTATTTGAAAACTCATGTCATTTACAGTATCGACGTTTACGATCGCTATATTTGATCCAGTTACAAGGGTGACATGCGTTACGTCCTGAACACAATGAGCCTGTTTGTCGTATGGTGAAGAAAATTAGCCGCGGAACACGTACATGAACGCACTCATGACTCCTCTCTATGTGCACCAAAATGGCAATCTGTCTGAAGTGCCTTTGGAAAGCCTGACACTGTAAGATCCTATTTTAGAACTTAAGCAAGCCATCTTGGCTATTTTAGAACTTAAGCAAGCCATCTTGGCAATAGAATAATAAGCTTTCAAATGATGCCCACCTGAACCAGAATGCGATAGATAACGGTTTGGGTAAAAAAAAACAGCAGTAATTGTGTGAAGGTGAGGATAAAGGGCTGTGTTCCAAACAAAATAATACAAGTGTGCCTCTGCTTCAGTTCCTCAGCGGAAAAGCTTGGAGAGCAAAAAAAAGAAAAAAAAAGAAGGACCTTATAGTTAAGGTCATTTCCTAGAGTAAAAAGGTACATTGAAAAAAGGTGTGTGGCCACTTGGTGACACCAGTTAGTTCTCTCACTCAAACCCTGCTAATGGCTTTTCTTATCAGGCACCTGCTCCAAAATGTCAATGAATATGTGTATGGTGCTGCTGAATGTATCCGGAGTATTTTCAGATTTCATTATTGAACAAAAATGTTCAAATACTGTGAAAAGTACAGTACATGTAAAATGCACATCAAATCAACAGTGTGATGTTTGGATTCGGTCTTGTGAACTGTGGTGTCCTCACCTTTGGTCTGATAATTAGAGGACAGGGGAAATGAGAGGCGCGATAGAGAGGAGGGAAGAAGGGAGAGAGGAGGGAGTCAGTTCATTAATAAGGCGAGACAGGAGGGAAGTTGCGCGAAGACGGCGCTTTCGCGCGCATGTACACGCGCGCCACAGGAAGGGCTCTGTGTGTTGTGGCATAACGGCTGCTTCTCCCCGCCTCTCTGCCTAGGGAACGAGGAGGCAGGAGAAAAGAGGAGGGAACGAAGTAGAAAAGCAGCGACTCATACTTACACACCTGTACACATGGCCTCGTACAAACAGACGAACTGAGTCCCAGAAAGACAGACACAGTGGTGAACAAACACACAAACGTGTACTATTCATGAGCATGACCTTTTACTGTCTGCACGCACACACACACACACACACACACGGTCAATTTACTAGGGCCGAGACAAATGAAGGTGACAGGCAGGCAGCTCTGGAGCGTTGCAATATGTATCAGTGTGCTATAAATACCCAGGCATTTGCATGTGGCCCAAAAACTAGCGTTTTCCCAACGTTAGATATGTGTTTCTGTCTGACTGCCTTCTGGATCAGTAGTGATATACGAGTAGGAGAGGGAGGGAGGGGTGTGTGCCTGTGTGTCTGGTCAATGTGGAGGGAATAAAGAGATGGTAGTGGAAGAAAATCAGCAGGGACTGTACATGCCCTTACAGTGGACACAGACAGGCACACAACACACACAGATCTGTGCATGGCTGGACTCCCACTCCCACTCTCACACCAGTATCCATGTTACACTCCCCTCTGTTGATTCTCCACAAAGCTGTGAATTAGAAGTGGCATTTCCATTCAACAGCCTTTTCCCACCGTGTCAGTATTCATATACTTCTACATTCAGACCCACAAATACTGAGCAGCGTGTGTTCCAGCCTGCCCGAATCTGGCAGAACACACACACACTACCCCCCCTGATACACCATCTGTAGCCGACAATCCTACTGAGCAGAAGGTTGTGTGTGTATGTAACATGTCTGTATGTGTACGGGGGGGTATTTTACTGAACCCAGACCTGTCCAGGGAAGAGAGAGAGGGGGGTTATTTTACTGAACACAGACCTGGCCAGGGAAGAGGGGGGGTATTTTACTGAACACAGACCAGGCCAGAGGAGAGGGGGGTATTTTACTGAACACAGACCAGGCCAGAAGAGAGGGGGGAGAGACCTGGCCAGGGAAGAGGGAGGGGGGGTATTTTACTGAACACAGACCAGGCCAGGGAGAGAGAGAGGGGGTATTTTACTGAACACAGACCTGGCCAGGGAAGAGAGAGACCTGGCCAGGGGGGTATTTTACTGAACACAGGCCTGGCCAGTATTTTAGAACACAGGCCTGGAGAGAAGAGAGGGGGGGTATTTTACTGAACACAGGCCTGGCCAGAGAGAGAGAGAGGGGGGAGTATTTTACTGAACACAGGCCTGGCCAGAGAAGAGAGAGAGGGGGGAGTATTTTACTGAACACAGGCCTGGCCAGAGAAGAGAGAGAGGGGGGAGTATTTTACTGAACACAGGCCTGGCCAGAGAAGAGAGAGAGGGGGAGTATTTTACTGAACACAGGCCTGGCCAGAGAAGAGAGAGAGGGGGGAGTATTTTACTGAACACAGGCCTGGCCAGAGAAGAGAGAGAGGGGGAGTATTTTACTGAACACAGGCCTGGCCAGGCCAGAGAACTGAACACAGAGAGAGAGAGGGGGAGTATTTTACTGAACACAGGCCTGGCCAGGGAAGAGAGAGAGGGGGGAGTATTTTACTGAACACAGGCCTGGCCAGGGAAGAGAGAGAGGGGGGAGTATTTTAGAACACAGAGAGAAGAGAGAGGGGGGAGTATTTTACTGAACATAGACCTGGCCATGGAAGAGAGAGAGGGGGGGGGGTTATTCTACTGTGGATAACACAAATCACAGGTCATGGAGATCTGTAATCACATTTTCAGAATTGACATACTGGAGATAGAAGATCACACCAGAATCCTGGTTGATAGTGGAGGGAAAGCAGATCAACGCTGTCTAATGTATGGCTGTGTGTTTGTGGGTGTGTGTACCACAGCTCAAACCAGTAGCACAAACCAACCATAGGCAGCCAGTAGGAAAGTGTGTATTCATGTGTATTCTTTCATTGTGTGTCTGGATTCCTTCCATGTGTGAAGCAGTGCAGATGTGTTGTGTGTGTCCTACATGAACAGAATACAGACAGGAGGGAGAGACAGGGAGGGAGAGACAGGGAGGGAGAAACGGGGGGGAGAAACAGGGAGGGAGAGACAGGGAGGGAGAGACAGGGAAGGATAAACGGGGGGGGACAGGGAGGGAGAGACAGGGAAGGATAAACGGGGGGGGACAGGGAGGGAGAGACAGGGAGGGGAAAGGAAGGGGAGCGGGGAAGGAAAGAGGAAGCAAGGAGGGAGGAAGGAGGATTGGCGGGAAGGAGGAGAGGGGAGGGGCTGAGAGAGAGAAGGCAGATTGGGGTTGGTAACAGCAGTAGTTAGAGATGCTGGAACCAACCACCCATAATTGCTCTTCATGCTCAGAGTCAGGACTGTGCTGTGTTCATGCTCAGAGTCAGGACTGTGCTGTGTTCATGCTCAGAGTCAGGACTGTGCTGTGTTCATGCTCAGGGTCAGGACTGTGCTGTGTTCATGCTCAGGGTCAGGACTGTGCTGTGTTCATGCTCAGGGTCAGGACTGTGCTGTGTTCATGCTCAGGGTCAGGACTGTGCTGTGTTCATGCTCAGAGTCAGGACTGTGCTGTGTTCATGCTCAGGGTCAGGACTGTGCTGTGTTCATGCTCAGGGTCAGGACTGTGCTGTGTTCATGCTCAGGGTCAGGACTGTGCTGGATGCTGTCAGGACTGTGTGTTCATGCTCAGAGTCAGGACTGTGCTGTGTTCATGCTCAGGGTCAGGACTGTGCTGTGTTCATGCTCAGGGTCAGGACTGTGCTGTGTTCATGCTCAGAGTCAGGACTGTGCTGTGTTCATGCTCAGAGTCAGGACTGTGCTGTGTTCATGCTCAGAGTCAGGACTGTGCTGTGTTCATGCTCAGAGTCAGGACTGTGCTGTGTCGGCGTGCAGCCGGTGTATGCTCTGAGCCGTGAAACAAGAAAGGGGAGATGTGTGTGTGTGTGTGTCTCGGCAGTGGAGAGCCAAGGGAGTATGGAAGTGGGATGAAGGGAGGGGTGGGGGAATGACTGTGGCACCTATCAAACACACCTCATTCACAAATGATTCATTTAACCATCACTCCATCTCTCGTTCTCCACTGCTGTTCTCAGACTGGGAGACGGCTGAGAGAAGAAAATATCCTGTTCCTCAGTCTCTGTACCATGTTCAGACTACCCTCTCTCTTCCTGTCTTTGTACCATGTTCAGACTACCCTCTCTCTTCCTGTCTCTGTACATTGTTCAGACTACCCTCTCTCTTCCTGTCTCTGTACCATGTTCAGACTACCCTCTCTTCCTGTCTCTGTACCATGTTCAGACTACCCTCTCTCTTCCTCAGTCTCTGTACCATGTTCAGACTACCCTCTCTCTTCCTCAGTCTCTGTACCATGTTCAGACTACCCACTATCTTCCTGTCTCTGTACCATGTTCAGACTACCCTCTGTCTTCCTCAGTCTCTGTACCATGTTCAGACTACCCTCTCTCTTCCCCAGTCTCTGTCCCATGTTCAGACTATCCTCTCTCTTCCTCAGTCTCTGTACCATGTTCAGACTACCCTCTCTCTTCCTGTCTCTGTACCATGTTCAGACTACCCTCTCTCTTCCCTAGTCTCTGTCCCATGTTCAGACTATCCTCTCTCTTCCTCAGTCTCTGTACCATGTTCAGACTATCCTCTCTCTTCCTCAGTCTCTGTACCATGTTCAGACTACCCTCTCTCTTCCTGTCTCTGTACCATGTTCAGACTACCCTCTCTCTTCCTCAGTCTCTGTACCATGTTCAAACTACCCTCTCTCTTCCTGTCTCTGTACCATGTTCAGACTACCCTCTCTCTTCCTCAGACTACCCTCTCTCTTCCCGTCTCTGTACCATGTTCAGACTACCCTCTCTCTTCCTCAGTCTCTGTACCATGTTCAAACTACCCTCTCTCTTCCTGTCTCTGTACCATGTTCAGACTACCCTCTCTCTTCCTCAGACTACCCTCTCTCTTCCTCAGTCTCTGTACCATGTTCAGACTACCCTCTCTCTTCCTGTCTCTGTACCATGTTCAGACTACCCTCTCTCTTCCTGTCTCTGTACCATGTTCAGACTATCCTCTCTCTTCCTGTCTCTGTACCATGTTCAGACTACCCTCTCTCTTCCTCAGTCTCTGTACCATGTTCAGACTATCCTCTCTCTTCATCAGTCTCTGTACCATGTTCAGACTACCCTCTCTCTTCCTGTCTCTGTACCATGTTCAGACTATCCTCTCTCTTCCTCAGTCTCTGTACCATGTTCAGACTACCCTCTCTCTTCCTCAGTCTCTGTACCATGTTCAAACTACCCTCTCTCTTCCTGTCTCTGTACCATGTTCAGACTACCCTCTCTCTTCCTCAGACTACCCTCTCTCTTCCTGTCTCTGTACCATGTTCAGACTATCCTCTCTCTTCCTGTCTCTGTACCATGTTCAGACTATCTTCTATCTTCCTCAGTCTCTGTACCATGTTCAGACTACCCTCTCTCTTCCTGTCTCTGTACCATGTTCAGACTACCCTCTCTCTTCCTGTCTCTGTACCATGTTCAGACTACCCTCTCTTCCTGTCTCTGTACCATGTTCAGACTACCCTCTCTCTTCCTCAGTCTCTGTACCATGTTCAGACTACCCTCTCTCTTCCTCAGTCTCTGTACCATGTTCAGACTACCCACTCTCTTCCTGTATCTGTACCATGTTCAGACTACCCTCTCTCTTCCTGTCTCTGTACCATGTTCAGACTACCCTCTCTCTTCCTCAGACTACCCTCTCTCTTCCTGTCTCTGTACCATGTTCAGACTATCCTCTCTCTTCCTGTCTCTGTACCATGTTCAGACTATCCTCTCTCTTCCTCAGTCTCTGTACCATGTTCAGACTATCCTCTCTCTTCCTCAGTCTCTGTACCATGTTCAGACTACCCTCTCTCTTCCTGTCTCTGTACCATGTTCAGACTATCCTCTCTCTTCCTCAGTCTCTGTACCATGTTCAGACTACCCTCTCTCTTCCTCAGTCTCTGTACCATGTTCAGACTACCCTCTCTCTTCCTCAGACTACCCTCTCTCTTCCTGTCTCTGTACCATGTTCAGACTACCCTCTCTCTTCCTCAGTCTCTGTACCATGTTCAAACTACCCTCTCTCTTCCTGTCTCTGTACCATGTTCAGACTACCCTCTCTCTTCCTCAGACTACCCTCTCTCTTCCTGTCTCTGTACCATGTTCAGACTACCCTCTCTCTTCCTGTCTCTGTACCATGTTCAGACTACCCTCTCTCTTCCTCAGTCTCTGTACCATGTTCAAACTACCCTCTCTCTTCCTGTCTCTGTACCATGTTCAGACTACCCTCTCTCTTCCTCAGACTACCCTCTCTCTTCCTGTCTCTGTACCATGTTCAGACTACCCTCTCTCTTCCTCAGACTACCCTCTCTCTTCCTGTCTCTGTACCATGTTCAGACTACCCTCTCTCTTCCTCAGTCTCTGTACCATGTTCAGACTACCGTCTCTCTTCCTGTCTCTGTACCATGTTCAGACTACCCTCTCTCTTCCTCAGACTACCCTCTCTCTTCCTGTCTCTGTACCATGTTCAGACTACCCTCTCTCTTCCTCAGTCTCTGTACCATGTTCAGACTACCCTCTCTCTTCCTCAGTCTCTGTACCATGTTCAAACTACCCTCTCTCTTCCTGTCTCTGTACCATGTTCAGACTACCCTCTCTCTTCCTCAGACTATCCTCTCTCTTCCTGTCTCTGTACCATGTTCAGACTACCCTCTCTCTTACTCAGTCTCTGTACCATGTTCAGACTACCCTCTCTCTTCCTGTCTCTGTACCATGTTCAGACTATCCTCTCTCTTCCTCAGTCTCTGTACCATGTTCAGACTACCTCTCTCTTCCTCAGTCTCTGTACCATGTTCAAACTACCCTCTCTCTTCCTGTCTCTGTACCATGTTCAGACTACCCTCTCTTCCTGTCTCTGTACCATGTTCAGACTACCCTCTCTCTTCCTCAGACTACCCTCTCTCTTCCTGTCTCTGAACCATGTTCAGACTATCCTCTCTCTTCCTGTCTCTGTACCATGTTCAGACTATCTTCTATCTTCCTCAGTCTCTGTACCATGTTCAGACTACCCTCTCTCTTCCTGTCTCTGTACCATGTTCAGACTATCCTCTCTCTTCCTCAGTCTCTGTACCATGTTCAGACTACCCTCTCTCTTCCTGTCTCTGTACCATGTTCAGACTACCCTCTCTTCCTGTCTCTGTACCATGTTCAGACTACCCTCTCTCTTCCTCAGTCTCTGTACCATGTTCAGACTACCCTCTCTCTTCCTCAGTCTCTGTACCATGTTCAGACTACCCACTCTCTTCCTGTATCTGTACCATGTTCAGACTACCCTCTCTCTTCCTGTCTCTGTACCATGTTCAGACTACCCTCTCTCTTCCTCAGACTACCCTCTCTCTTCCTGTCTCTGTACCATGTTCAGACTATCCTCTCTCTTCCTGTCTCTGTACCATGTTCAGACTATCCTCTCTCTTCCTCAGTCTCTGTACCATGTTCAGACTATCCTCTCTCTTCCTCAGTCTCTGTACCATGTTCAGACTACCCTCTCTCTTCCTCAGTCTCTGTACCATGTTCAAACTACCCTCTCTCTTCCTGTCTCTGTACCATGTTCAGACTACCCTCTCTCTTCCTCAGACTACCCTCTCTCTTCCTGTCTCTGTACCATGTTCAGACTACCCTCTCTCTTCCTCAGACTACCCTCTCTCTTCCTGTCTCTGTACCATGTTCAGACTACCCTCTCTCTTCCTCAGTCTCTGTACCATGTTCAGACTACCCTCTCTCTTCCTCAGTCTCTGTACCATGTTCAAACTACCCTCTCTCTTCCTGTCTCTGTACCATGTTCAGACTACCCTCTCTCTTCCTCAGACTATCCTCTCTCTTCCTGTCTCTGTACCATGTTCAGACTACCCTCTCTCTTACTCAGTCTCTGTACCATGTTCAGACTACCCTCTCTCTTCCTGTCTCTGTACCATGTTCAGACTATCCTCTCTCTTCCTCAGTCTCTGTACCATGTTCAGACTACCCTCTCTCTTCCTCAGTCTCTGTACCATGTTCAAACTACCCTCTCTCTTCCTGTCTCTGTACCATGTTCAGACTACCCTCTCTTCCTGTCTCTGTACCATGTTCAGACTACCCTCTCTCTTCCTCAGACTACCCTCTCTCTTCCTGTCTCTGAACCATGTTCAGACTATCCTCTCTCTTCCTGTCTCTGTACCATGTTCAGACTATCTTCTATCTTCCTCAGTCTCTGTACCATGTTCAGACTACCCTCTCTCTTCCTGTCTCTGTACCATGTTCAGACTATCCTCTCTCTTCCTCAGTCTCTGTACCATGTTCAGACTACCCTCTCTCTTCCTGTCTCTGTACCATGTTCAGACTACCCTCTCTCTTCCTGTCTCTGTACCATGTTCAGACTACCCTCTCTTCCTGTCTCTGTACCATGTTCAGACTACCCTCTCTCTTCCTCAGTCTCTGTACCATGTTCAGACTACCCTCTCTCTTCCTCAGTCTCTGTACCATGTTCAGACTACCCACTCTCTTCCTGTATCTGTACCATGTTCAGACTACCCTCTCTCTTCCTGTCTCTGTACCATGTTCAGACTACCCTCTCTCTTCCTCAGACTACCCTCTCTCTTCCTGTCTCTGTACCATGTTCAGACTATCCTCTCTCTTCCTGTCTCTGTTCCATGTTCAGACTATCCTCTCTCTTCCTCAGTCTCTGTACCATGTTCAGACTATCCTCTCTCTTCCTCAGTCTCTGTACCATGTTCAGACTACCCTCTCTCTTCCTGTCTCTGTACCATGTTCAGACTACCCTCTCTCTTCCTCAGTCTCTGTACCATGTTCAGACTACCCTCTCTCTTCCTCAGACTACCCTCTCTCTTCCTGTCTCTGTACCATGTTCAGACTACCCTCTCTCTTCCTCAGTCTCTGTACCATGTTCAAACTACCCTCTCTCTTCCTGTCTCTGTACCATGTTCAGACTACCCTCTCTCTTCCTCAGACTACCCTCTCTCTTCCTGTCTCTGTACCATGTTCAGACTACCCTCTCTCTTCCTGTCTCTGTACCATGTTCAGACTACCCTCTCTCTTCCTCAGTCTCTGTACCATGTTCAAACTACCCTCTCTCTTCCTGTCTCTGTACCATGTTCAGACTACCCTCTCTCTTCCTCAGACTACCCTCTCTCTTCCTGTCTCTGTACCATGTTCAGACTACCCTCTCTCTTCCTCAGACACCCTCTCTCTTCCTGTCTCTGTACCATGTTCAGACTACCCTCTCTCTTCCTCTCTCTTCCTGTCTCTGTACCATGTTCAGACTACCCTCTCTCTTCCTCAGACTACCCTCTCTCTTCCTGTCTCTGTACCATGTTCAGACTACCCTCTCTCTTCCTCAGTCTCTGTACCATGTTCAAACTACCCTCTCTCTTCCTCAGTCTCTGTACCATGTTCAAACTACCCTCTCTCTTCCTGTCTCTGTACCATGTTAAGACTACCCTCACTCTTCCTCAGACTATCCTCTCTCTTCCTGTCTCTGTACCATGTTCAGACTACCCTCTCTCTTACTCGGTCTCTGTACCATGTTCAGACTATCCTCTCTCTTCCTGTCTCTGTACCATGTTCAGACTATCCTCTCTCTTCCTGTCTCTGTACCATGTTCAGACTATCCTCTCTCTTCCTGTCTCTGTACCATGTTCAGACTATCCTCTCTCTTCCTGTCTCTGTACCATGTTCAGACTATCCCTCTCTTCCTGTCTCTGTACCATGTTCAGACTACCCTCTCTCTTCCTGTCTCTGTACCATGTTCAGACTATCCTCTCTCTTCCTCAGTCTCTGTCCCATGTTCAGACTACCCTCTCTCTTCCTGTCTCTGTACCATGTTCAGACTACGTCTCTCTTCTTCTCTGTACCATGTTCAGACTTCCTGTCTCTTCCATGTTCAGACTACCCTCTCTCTTCCTGTCTCTGTTCCATGTTCAGACTATCCTCTCTCTTCCTCAGTCTCTGTACCATGTTCAGACTACCCTCTCTCTTCCTCAGTCTCTGTACCATGTTCAGACTACCCTCTCTCTTCCTGTCTCTGTACCATGTTCAGACTACCCTCTCTCTTCCTCAGACAGTCTCTGTACCATGTTCAGACTACCCTCTCTCCTCAGTCTCTGTACCATGTTCAGACTATCCTCTCTCTTCCTGTCTCTGTACCATGTTCAGACTATCCTCTCTCTTCCTCAGTCTCTGTACCATGTTCAGACTACCCTCTCTCTTCCTGTCTCTGTACCATGTTCAGACTATCCCTCTCTTCCTCTCTCTTCCTCAGACTACCCTCTCTCTTCCTGTCTCTGTACCATGTTCAGACTACCCTCTCTCTTCCTGTCTCTGTACCATGTTCAGACTACCCTCTCTCTTCCTGTCTCTGTACCATGTTCAGACTACCCTCTCTCTTCCTGTCTCTCAGACTACCTCTTCCTCAGACTTCCTCCTGTCTCTGAACCATGTTCAGACTATCCTCTCTCTTCCTGTCTCTGTACCATGTTCAGACTATCTTCTATCTTCCTCAGTCTCTTACCTCAGACTACCCTCTCTCTTCCTGTCTCTGTACCATGTTCAGACTATCCTCTCTCTTCCTCAGTCTCTGTACCATGTTCAGACTACCCTCTCTCTTCCTGTCTCTGTACCATGTTCAGACTACCTCTCTCTTCCTGTCTCTGTACCATATTCAGACTACCCTCTCTTCCTGTCTCTGTACCATGTTCAGACTACCCTCTCTCTTCCTCAGTCTCTGTACCATGTTCAGACTACCCTCTCTCTTCCTCAGTCTCTGTACCATGTTCAGACTACCCACTCTCTTCCTGTATCTGTACCATGTTCAGACTACCCTCTCTCTTCCTGTCTCTGTACCATGTTCAGACTACCCTCTCTCTTCCTCAGACTACCCTCTCTCTTCCTGTCTCTGTACCATGTTCAGACTATCCTCTCTCTTCCTGTCTCTGTACCATGTTCAGACTATCCTCTCTCTTCCTCAGTCTCTGTACCATGTTCAGACTATCCTCTCTCTTCCTCAGTCTCTGTACCATGTTCAGACTACCCTCTCTCTTCCTGTCTCTGTACCATGTTCAGACTACCCTCTCTCTTCCTCAGTCTCTGTACCATGTTCAGACTACCCTCTCTCTTTCTCAGACTACCCTCTCTCTTCCTGTCTCTGTACCATGTTCAGACTACCCTCTCTCTTCCTCAGTCTCTGTACCATGTTCAAACTACCCTCTCTCTTCCTGTCTCTGTACCATGTTCAGACTACCCTCTCTCTTCCTCAGACTACCCTCTCTCTTCCTGTCTCTGTACCATGTTCAGACTACCCTCTCTCTTCCTGTCTCTGTACCATGTTCAGACTACCCTCTCTCTTCCTCAGTCTCTGTACCATGTTCAAACTACCCTCTCTCTTCCTGTCTCTGTACCATGTTCAGACTACCCTCTCTCTTCCTCAGACTACCCTCTCTCTTCCTGTCTCTGTACCATGTTCAGACTACCCTCTCTCTTCCTCAGACTACCCTCTCTCTTCCTGTCTCTGTACCAGGTTCAGACTACCCTCTCTCTTCCTCAGTCTCTGTACCATGTTCAGACTACCGTCTCTCTTCCTGTCTCTGTACCATGTTCAGACTACCCTCTCTCTTCCTCAGACTACCCTCTCTCTTCCTGTCTCTGTACCATGTTCAGACTACCCTCTCTCTTCCTCAGTCTCTGTACCATGTTCAAACTACCCTCTCTCTTCCTCAGTCTCTGTACCATGTTCAAACTACCCTCTCTCTTCCTGTCTCTGTACCATGTTCAGACTACCCTCTCTCTTCCTCAGACTATCCTCTCTCTTCCTGTCTCTGTACCATGTTCAGACTACCCTCTCTCTTCCTCAGACTATCCTCTCTCTTCCTGTCTCTGTACCATGTTCAGACTATCCTCTCTCTTCCTGTCTCTGTACCATGTTCAGACTATCCTCTCTCTTCCTGTCTCTGTACCATGTTCAGACTATCCTCTCTCTTCCTGTCTCTGTACCATGTTCAGACTACCCTCTCTCTTCCTGTCTCTGTACCATGTTCAGACTATCCTCTCTCTTCCTCAGTCTCTGTCCCATGTTCAGACTACCCTCTCTCTTCCTCAGTCTCTGTACCATGTTCAGACTACCGTCTCTCTTCCTGTCTCTGTACCATGTTCAGACTACCCTCTCTCTTCCTCAGACTACCCTCTCTCTTCCTGTCTCTGTACCATGTTCAGACTACCCTCTCTCTTCCTCAGTCTCTGTACCATGTTCAGACTACCCTCTCTCTTCCTCAGTCTCTGTACCATGTTCAAACTACCCTCTCTCTTCCTGTCTCTGTACCATGTTCAGACTACCCTCTCTCTTCCTCAGACTATCCTCTCTCTTCCTGTCTCTGTACCGTGTTCAGACTACCCTCTCTCTTACTCAGTCTCTGTACCATGTTCAGACTATCCTCTCTCTTCCTGTCTCTGTACCATGTTCAGACTATCCTCTCTCTTCATCAGTCTCTGTACCATGTTCAGACTACCCTCTCTCTTCCTGTCTCTGTACCATGTTCAGACTATCCTCTCTCTTCCTCAGTCTCTGTACCATGTTCAGACTACCCTCTCTCTTCCTCAGTCTCTGTACCATGTTCAAACTACCCTCTCTCTTCCTGTCTCTGTACCATGTTCAGACTACCCTCTCTTCCTGTCTCTGTACCATGTTCAGACTACCCTCTCTCTTCCTCAGACTACCCTCTCTCTTCCTGTCTCTGAACCATGTTCAGACTATCCTCTCTCTTCCTGTCTCTGTACCATGTTCAGACTATTCTATCTTCCTCAGTCTCTGTACCATGTTCAGACTACCCTCTCTCTTCCTGTCTCTGTACCATGTTCAGACTATCCTCTCTCTTCCTCAGTCTCTGTACCATGTTCAGACTACCCTCTCTCTTCCTGTCTCTGTACCATGTTCAGACTACCCTCTCTCTTCCTGTCTCTGTACCATATTCAGACTACCCTCTCTTCCTGTCTCTGTACCATGTTCAGACTACCCTCTCTCTTCCTCAGTCTCTGTACCATGTTCAGACTACCCTCTCTCTTCCTCAGTCTCTGTACCATGTTCAGACTACCCACTCTCTTCCTGTATCTGTACCATGTTCAGACTACCCTCTCTCTTCCTGTCTCTGTACCATGTTCAGACTACCCTCTCTCTTCCTCAGACTACCCTCTCTCTTCCTGTCTCTGTACCATGTTCAGACTATCCTCTCTCTTCCTGTCTCTGTACCATGTTCAGACTATCCTCTCTCTTCCTCAGTCTCTGTACCATGTTCAGACTATCCCTCTCTTCCTCAGTCTCTGTACCATGTTCAGACTACCCTCTCTCTTCCTGTCTCTGTACCATGTTCAGACTACCTCTCTCTTCCTCAGTCTCTGTACCATGTTCAGACTACCCTCTCTCTTCCTCAGACTACCCTCTCTCTTCCTGTCTCTGTACCATGTTCAGACTACCCTCTCTCTTCCTCAGTCTCTGTACCATGTTCAGACTACCCTCTCTCTTCCTGTCTCTGTACCATGTTCAGACCCTCTCTCTTCCTCAGACTACCCTCTCTCTTCCTGTCTCTGTACCATGTTCAGACTACCCTCTCTCTTCCTGTCTCTGTACCATGTTCAGACTATCCTCTCTCTTCCTCAGTCTCTGTACCATGTTCAAACTACCCTCTCTCTTCCTGTCTCTGTACCATGTTCAGACTACCCTCTCTCTTCCTGTCTCTGTACCATGTTCAGACTACCCTCTCTCTTCCTCAGACTAGTCTTCCTGTCTCTGTACCAGGTTCAGACTACCCTCTCTCTTCCTCAGTCTCTGTACCATGTTCAGACTACCTCTCTCTTCCTGTCTCTGTACCATGTTCAGACTACCCTCTCTCTTCCTCAGACTACCCTCTCTCTTCCTGTCTCTGTACCATGTTCAGACTACCCTCTCTCTTCCTCAGTCTCTGTACCATGTTCAAACTACCCTCTCTCTTCCTCAGTCTCTGTACCATGTTCAAACTACCCTCTCTCTTCCTGTCTCTGTACCATGTTAAGACTACCCTCACTCTTCCTCAGACTATCCTCTCTCTTCCTGTCTCTGTACCATGTTCAGACTACCCTCTCTCTTACTCGGTCTCTGTACCATGTTCAGACTATCCTCTCTCTTCCTGTCTCTGTACCATGTTCAGACTATCCTCTCTCTTCCTGTCTCTGTACCATGTTCAGACTATCCTCTCTCTTCCTGTCTCTGTACCATGTTCAGACTATCCTCTCTCTTCCTGTCTCTGTACCATGTTCAGACTATCCTCTCTCTTCCTGTCTCTGTACCATGTTCAGACTACCCTCTCTCTTCCTGTCTCTGTACCATGTTCAGACTATCCTCTCTCTTCCTCAGTCTCTGTCCCATGTTCAGACTATCCTCTCTCTTCCTGTCTCTGTACCATGTTCAGACTATCCTCTCTCTTCCTCAGTCTCTGTACCATGTTCAGACTATCCTCTCTCTTCCTGTCTCTGTACCATGTTCAGACTATCCTCTCTCTTCCTGTCTCTGTACCATGTTCAGACTATCCTCTCTCTTCCTCAGTCTCTGTACCATGTTCAGACTATCCTCTCTCTTCCTCAGTCTCTGTACCATGTTCAGACTATCCTCTCTCTTCCTGTCTCTGTACCATGTTCAGACTATCCTCTCTCTTCCTCAGTCTCTGTACCATGTTCAGACTATCCTCTCTCTTCCTGTCTCTGTACCATGTTCAGACTATCCTCTCTCTTCCTCAGTCTCTGTACCATGTTCAGACTATCCTCTCTCTTCCTCAGTCTCTGTACCATGTTCAGACTATCCTCTCTCTTCCTGTCTCTGTACCATGTTCAGACTATCCTCTCTCTTCCTCAGTCTCTGTACCATGTTCAGACTATCCTCTCTCCCTATTCTCCATCCCCATCCTTTCCCTTCTCATCCTCTTCCCTCTCTAGTGGTAATATCCACAGATACATTGGAGCCGTGTCCTTTCATCTGACAGGCCTTAACTAACCAACAGTGTCAGTTGTAACTGGGGACAGGGCCACACAGTGGAATTAACACAATACACTGACCTCTCTCCATCTCTCGGAGGATATGGAATGTGGGACTAGACTGCACATTAAAATGTTTGTCTGTTGTATATATGTGTGTGTGTGTGTGTGTGTGTGTGTGTGTGTGTGTGTGTGTGTGTGTGTGTGTGTGTGTGTGTGTGTGTGTGTGTGTGTGTGTGTGTGTGTGTGTGTGTTGAGGTCAATGTGTGTGTATGAGTGTGTTCTTACTGCAGAGGAACACAAAACCCCGCACTCCAGTCTGTCTTCACTGACTTCAATTGTATCCACAGGGGAGAGGGCATAGGCTGACAACACTGGGAGGTGGTCCAGAAGAAGACATGGTACCTGGGGGTTGTGGTGGGAGGTGGTACCTGGGGGTTGTGGTGGGAGGTGGTACCTGGGGGTTGTGGTGGGAGGTGGTACCTGGGGGTTGTGGTGGGTGGTGGTACCTGGGGGTTGTGGTGGGAGGTGGTCCAGAAGAAGACGTGGTACCTGGGGGTTGTGGTGAGAGGTGATACCTGGAGGTTGTAGTGGGAAGTGGTACCTGGGGGTTGTGGTGGGAAGTGGTACCTGGGGGTTGTGGTGGGAGGTGGTACCTGGGGGTTGTGGTGGGAGGTGGTACCTGGGGTTGTGGTGGGAGGTGGTACCTGGGGGGTTGTGGTGGGAGGTGGTACCTGGGGGTTGTGGTGGGAGGTGGTACCTGGGGGTTGTGGTGGGAGGTGGTACCTGGGGGTTGTGGTGGGAGGTGGTACCTGGGGGTTGTGGTGGGAGGTGGTACCTGGGGGTTGTGGTGGGAGGTGGTACCTGGGGGTTGTGGTGGGAGGTGGTACCTGGGGGTTGTGGTGGGAGGTGGTACCTGGGGGTTGTGGTGGGAAGTGGTACCTGGGGGTTGTGGTGGGAGGTGGTACCTGGGGGTTGTGGTGGGATGTGGTACCTGGGGTGTGTGGTGGGACGTGGTACCTGGGGGTTGTGGTGGGAGGTGGTACCTGGGGGTTGTGGTGGGAAGTGGTACCTGGGGGTTGTGGTGGGAAGTGGTACCTGGGGGTTGTGGTGGGAGGTGGTACCTGGGGGTTGTGGTGGGAGGTGGTACCTGGGGGTTGTGGTGGGAGGTGGTACCTGGGGGTTGTGGTGGGAGGTGGTACCTGGGGGTTGTGGTGGGAGGTGGTACCTGGGGGTTGTGGTGGGAGGTGGTACCTGGGGGTTGTGGTGGGAGGTGGTACCTGGGGGTTGTGGTGGGAGGTGGTACCTGGGGGTTGTGGTGGGAGGTGGTACCTGGGGGTTGTGGTGGGAAGTGGTACCTGGGGTTGTGGTGGGAGGTGGTACCTGGGGGTTGTGGTGGGAGGTGGTACCTGGGGGTTGTGGTGGGAAGTGGTACCTGAGTATTGTTGGAGGAGGGCAGAGGGTTGGACACCATTGGACCAAAGATGTCCTCATCACTGACTGGTGCAGCAGAACTGGTTGCAGCTCCACCTGCAGGTGCATCTGAGAGAGAGAGAGAGTAAACATTGACCTGTAGGCAGTATAGATTTTGTGCGTAATCTCATATCCGTGTGTGTGTGTGTGTGTGTGTGTGTGTGTGTGTGTGTGTGTGTGTGTGTGTGTGTGTGTGTGTGTGTGTGTGTGTGTGTGTGTGTGTGTGTGTACATGACTCCTGGGTTATCTATGATGCGCTGCCTATTCCCCTTCCCTCCTCAGATGTAGGAGGATGTTTTGGGATATTATTTACTTGGGGTTCAGAACCATAATACAATGAAAAAGCCCAGTCAGCCCTCTCCACACAGGTATATGAACATAACTCAATGCTATTTCAAAACAGTCAACTCAGAAACGGCCCATTACTTTCAGGTGGATATGGATTTTCGTTCACAGCGATGTCACTTCTGAAGTTGAAATGGAATTACATTTCAATTCGTGGATCACAAACTGCCAATTGTTTTCAAGGGATATTTTTAGAATCATTAATCAGATGTATAAGCTCAATAGACAGACCAAGACAGAGACAGACGACAGAGACAGACAGAGACAGCTGGGAGAGAAATAGGGATGCTGACTGATCGTGATCACAGAGACATTGCCCATCTACAATCCAGCTGCTCTCCACGACAGGAGGGAAAGCACCATGGGACATTGGGGAGAGAGAGAACGAGAGAGAACGAGAGAGACAGGGAAAGCACCATGGGACATTGGGGAGAGAAAGAACGAGAGAGAACGAGAGAGACAGGGAAAGCACCATGGGACATTGGGGAGAGAGAGAACGAGAGAGACAGGGAAAGCACCATGGGACATTGGGGAGAGAGAGAACGAGAGAGACAGGGAAAGCACCATGGGACATTGGGGAGAGAGAGAACGAGAGAGACAGGGAAAGCACCATGGGACATTGGGGAGAGAGAGAACGAGAGAGACAGGGAAAGCACCATGGGACATTGGGGAGAGAGAGAACGAGAGAGACAGGGAAAGCACCATGGGACATTGGGGAGAGAGAGAACGAGAGAGACAGGGAAAGCACCATGGGACATTGGGGGAGAGAGAACGAGAGAGACAGGGAAAGCACCATGGGACATTGGGGGAGAGAGAACGAGAGAGACAGGGAAAGCACCATGGGACATTGGGGAGAGAGAGAACGAGAGAGACAGGGAAAGCACCATGGGACATTGGGGAGAGAGAGAACGAGAGAGACAGGGAAAGCACCATGGGACATTGGGGAGAGAGAGAACGAGAGAGACAGGAAAGCACCATGGGACATTGGGGGAGAGAGAGAACGAGAGAGACAGGGAAAGCACCATGGGACATTGGGGAGAGAGAGAACGAGAGAGACAGGGAAAGCACCATGGGTCATTGGGGAGAGAGAGAACGAGAGAGACAGGGAAAGAACCATGGGACATTGGGGAGAGAGAGAACGAGAGAGACAGGGAAAGAACCATGGGACATTGGGGAGAGAGAACGAGAGAGACAGGGAAAGCACCATGGGACATTGGGGAGAGAGAGAACGAGAGAGACAGGGAAAGCACCATGGGACATTGGGGAGAGAGAGAACGAGAGAGACAGGGAAAGCACCATGGGACATTGGGGAGAGAGAGAACGAGAGAGACAGGGAAAGCACCATGGGACATTGGGGAGAGAGAGAACGAGAGAGACAGGGAAAGAACCATGGGACATTGGGGAGAGAGAGAACGAGAGAGACAGGGAAAGCACCATGGGACATTGGGGAGAGAGAGAACGAGAGAGACAGGGAAAGCACCATGGGACATTGGGGAGAGAGAGAACGAGAGAGACAGGGAAAAAAACCATGGGACATTGGGGAGAGAGAGAACGAGAGAGACAGGGAAAGAACCATGGGACATTGGGGAGAGAGAGAACGAGAGAGACAGGGAAAGCACCATGGGACATTGGGGAGAGAGAGAACGAGAGAGACAGGGAAAGAACCATGGGACATTGGGGAGAGAGAGAACGAGAGAGACAGGGAAAGAACCATGGGACATTGGGGAGAGAGAGAACGAGAGAGACAGGGAAAGAACCATGGGACATTGGGGAGAGAGAGAACGAGAGAGACAGGGAAAGCACCATGGGACATTGGGGAGAGAGAGAACGAGAGAGACAGGGAAAGAACCATGGGACATTGGGGAGAGAGAGAACGAGAGAGACAGGGAAAGAACCATGGGACATTGGGGAGAGAGAGAACGAGAGAGACAGGGAAAGCACCATGGGACATTGGGGGAGAGAGAGAACGAGAGACAGGGAAAGCACCATGGGACATTGGGGAGAGAGAGAACGAGAGAGACAGGGAAAGCACCATGGGACATTGGGGAGAGAGAGAACGAGAGAGACAGGGAAAGCACCATGGGACATTGGGGAGAGAGAGAACGAGAGAGACAGGGAAAGCACCATGGGACATTGGGGAGAGAGAGAACGAGAGAGACAGGGAAAGCACCATGGGACATTGGGGAGAGAGAGAACGAGAGAGACAGGGAAAGCACCATGGGACATTGGGGAGAGAGAGAACGAGAGAGACAGGGAAAGCACCATGGGACATTGGGGAGAGAGAGAACGAGAGAGACAGGGAAAGCACCATGGGACATTGGGGAGAGAGAGAACGAGAGAGACAGGGAAAGCACCATGGGACATTGGGGAGAGAGAGAACGAGAGAGACAGGGAAAGAACCATGGGACATTGGGGGAGAGAGAACGAGAGAGACAGGGAAAGAACCATGGGACATTGGGGAGAGAGAGAACGAGAGAGACAGGGAAAGAACCATGGGACATTGGGGAGAGAGAGAACGAGAGAGACAGGGAAAGCACCATGGGACATTGGGGAGAGAGAGAACGAGAGAGACAGGGAAAGCACCATGGGACATTGGGGAGAGAGAGAACGAGAGAGACAGGGAAAGCACCATGGGACATTGGGGAGAGAGAGAACGAGAGAGACAGGGAAAGAACCATGGGACATTGGGGAGAGAGAGAACGAGAGAGACAGGGAAAGAACCATGGGACATTGGGGAGAGAGAGAACGAGAGAGACAGGGAAAGCACCATGGGACATTGGGGAGAGAGAGAACGAGAGAGACAGGGAAAAAACCATGGGACATTGGGGAGAGAGAGAACGAGAGAGACAGGGAAAGAACCATGGGACATTGGGGAGAGAGAGAACGAGAGAGACAGGGAAAGCACCATGGGACATTGGGGAGAGAGAGAACGAGAGAGACAGGGAAAGAACCATGGGACATTGGGGAGAGAGAGAACGAGAGAGACAGGGAAAGAACCATGGGACATTGGGGAGAGAGAGAACGAGAGAGACAGGGAAAGAACCATGGGACATTGGGGAGAGAGAGAACGAGAGAGACAGGGAAAGCACCATGGGACATTGGGGAGAGAGAGAACGAGAGAGACAGGGAAAGAACCATGGGACATTGGGGAGAGAGAGAACGAGAGAGACAGGGAAAGAACCATGGGACATTGGGGAGAGAGAGAACGAGAGAGACAGGGAAAGCACCATGGGACATTGGGGAGAGAGAGAACGAGAGAGACAGGGAAAGCACCATGGGACATTGGGGAGAGAGAGAACGAGAGAGACAGGGAAAGCACCATGGGACATTGGGGAGAGAGAGAACGAGAGAGACAGGGAAAGCACCATGGGACATTGGGGAGAGAGAGAACGAGAGAGACAGGGAAAGCACCATGGGACATTGGGGAGAGAGAGAACGAGAGAGACAGGGAAAGCACCATGGGACATTGGGGAGAGAGAGAACGAGAGAGACAGGGAAAGCACCATGGGACATTGGGGAGAGAGAGAACGAGAGAGACAGGGAAAGCACCATGGGACATTGGGGAGAGAGAGAACGAGAGAGACAGGGAAAGCACCATGGGACATTGGGGAGAGAGAGAACGAGAGAGACAGGGAAAGAACCATGGGACATTGGGGAGAGAGAGAACGAGAGAGACAGGGAAAGAACCATGGGACATTGGGGAGAGAGAGAACGAGAGAGACAGGGAAAGCACCATGGGACATTGGGGAGAGAGAGAACGAGAGAGACAGGGAAAGAACCATGGGACATTGGGGAGAGAGAGAACGAGAGAGACAGGGAAAGCACCATGGGACATTGGGGAGAGAGAGAACGAGAGAGACAGGGAAAGCACCATGGGACATTGGGGAGAGAGAGAACGAGAGAGACAGGGAAAGAACCATGGGACATTGGGGAGAGAGAGAACGAGAGAGACAGGGAAAGCACCATGGGACATTGGGGAGAGAGAGAACGAGAGAGACAGGGAAAGCACCATGGGACATTGGGGAGAGAGAGAACGAGAGAGACAGGGAAAGCACCATGGGACATTGGGGAGAGAGAGAACGAGAGAGACAGGGAAAGAACCATGGGACATTGGGGAGAGAGAGAACGAGAGAGACAGGGAAAGAACCATGGGACATTGGGGAGAGAGAGAACGAGAGAGACAGGGAAAGAACCATGGGACATTGGGGAGAGAGAGAACGAGAGAGACAGGGAAAGCACCATGGGACATTGGGGAGAGAGAGAACGAGAGAGACAGGGAAAGAACCATGGGACATTGGGGAGAGAGAGAACGAGAGAGACAGGGAAAGCACCATGGGACATTGGGGAGAGAGAGAACGAGAGAGACAGGGAAAGCACCATGGGACATTGGGGAGAGAGAGAACGAGAGAGACAGGGAAAGCACCATGGGACATTGGGGAGAGAGAGAACGAGAGAGACAGGGAAAGCACCATGGGACATTGGGGAGAGAGAGAACGAGAGAGACAGGGAAAGAACCATGGGACATTGGGGAGAGAGAGAACGAGAGAGACAGGGAAAGCACCATGGGACATTGGGGAGAGAGAGAACGAGAGAGACAGGGAAAGCACCATGGGACATGGGGGGAGAGAGAGAACGAGAGAGACAGGGAAAGCACCATGGGACATTGGGGAGAGAGAGAACGAGAGAGACAGGGAAAGAACCATGGGACATTGGGGAGAGAGAGAACGAGAGAGACAGGGAAAGCACCATGGGACATTGGGGAGAGAGAGAACGAGAGAGACAGGGAAAGAACCATGGGACATTGGGGAGAGAGAGAACGAGAGAGACAGGGAAAGCACCATGGGACATTGGGGAGAGAGAGAACGAGAGAGACAGGGAAAGCACCATGGGACATTGGGGAGAGAGAGAACGAGAGAGACAGGGAAAGAACCATGGGACATTGGGGAGAGAGAGAACGAGAGAGACAGGGAAAGAACCATGGGACATTGGGGAGAGAGAGAACGAGAGAGACAGGGAAAGCACCATGGGACATTGGGGAGAGAGAGAACGAGAGAGACAGGGAAAGCACCATGGGACATTGGGGAGAGAGAGAACGAGAGAGACAGGGAAAGCACCATGGGACATTGGGGAGAGAGAGAACGAGAGAGACAGGGAAAGAACCATGGGACATTGGGGAGAGAGAGAACGAGAGAGACAGGGAAAGCACCATGGGACATTGGGGAGAGAGAGAACGAGAGAGACAGGGAAAGAACCATGGGACATTGGGGAGAGAGAGAACGAGAGAGACAGGGAAAGCACCATGGGACATTGGGGAGAGAGAGAACGAGAGAGACAGGGAAAGCACCATGGGACATTGGGGAGAGAGAGAACGAGAGAGACAGGGAAAGCACCATGGGACATTGGGGAGAGAGAGAACGAGAGAGACAGGGAAAGAATGAGAATGTGACGAGAGGAGAAACTGTCCCTCTCCTCAAGAGGTGAGACCATTAGTAGACAATGTACCATTCAGACAGAGAGAAAGAGACATGTATGATGGGGAGTTTGACCAGAGAGCAATATAGAGAGAAATAAAAATGAGTGAGAGAGAAATTAGAGCAATAGAAGAGAGAAATTAGAGAGAGAGAGAAATTAGAGAGAGCAATAGAAGAGAGAAATAGAGAGAGAGGTAAGACAGCATGATGGTAGTCTTTATATAACACTATGTTAGAACATCCATAATTTAGCCCTTTAAGTGTGAACAAAATTTTGCCCCTTGAGAGAGAACAGGAAATAATTGAGAGAGAAAGAGAGAGAGAAGAGAAAGAAGCTGTGCATGGTGGGGATTTTGAACAGAGAGGGACAGGGCAATGAAATGAGTGCCACAGGCTCTTCTATCTCTTCCCCACTTGAAAGTAGCCTCCCTTTGTTCCGGGTTCAACTGACCATCTATTATGGGATGGCCACTCTGGGAGCGAGAGCTGAGCGAGCCATGGAAACATACTGCCTCCATCAGGAAGACACATGGTTTAAATTTTTGAATTTTTGAATTTTTTTAGACAGACCCAAACCTCCACCCCACCTCCCTGGCCAGGTCAGTTTAATTAACACCTCTCACCCTTCTACAAGTGCCTCTTTCACTCTGTCATACCCCCCCCCCCACTAGACACACACAGAGAGCGAGAGCGCTTGATAAAGTGAGGGCATTTAGAGTATCCATTTCTAGGATCTGGGATCTGCTGGTCATGCCTTACCCAGGCCGAGCAGGTCGATGGCCGGCTCGGGGGTCCTCCTGGGATTGGCTCTGGAGTCTGTCTGAAGCTCCGCCTTCTTCTGTGGAAACCGGAAGGAAGAGGAAGAGAGAGAGCAGAGAGAGTCAGCACATAGTCAGATGTAGAGCATAGCCCTACAATGCAGGTTTACAACAGGATTCCATACGGTTGGAAAGTTATATTGTTGTAAAAGGATCGAGCTGAATTTGTGTGCACCATTACTATTCAGTGTCCATCAGTTACTGTCACAAAGGCCCAGTGCAGTCAAAAACGAGATTTTTCAGTGTTTTATACTTTCACACTCTGAGGTTGGATTAATACTGTGCAATTCATTATAAATGTCCTTTTAGTGTAAGGGCTGTTTAAAACGACTGAAATGTCAGCCTGTTTTTGGTGGGACAAAGTTTTGGCCTGCCTGGTGACATCACCAAATTAGTTAATAGACCAATACGAAAGGGAGTTCCAAACCTCTCTGCCAATAACAGCTAGTTTCCAGTTTTACCCTCCCTACTCAGACCACTCCCAGACAGTCCTAGCTACATTCTTGCTTGAGAAATTGCTCTTTGCTAAGACGCTATTTTTGTTTTCAATTAAAATTGTGAAAAACAAAACACAATAAGATACTTAATTGTTACCCAGAAATGATTTGCTACTGAGATAAAAACAGCTGCATTGGCCCTTTGAGCAAGAGAAAGGCCTACCGTAGTCATTCTGAAACACAGATACACATTGTCCCTTTGAGATAGAGAAAGGCCTACCGTAGTCATTCTGAAACACAGACACACATTGGCCCTTTGAGCAAGAGAAAGGCCTACCGTAGTCATTCTGAAACACAGACACACATTGGCCCTTTGAGAAAGAGAAAGGCCTACCGTAGCCATTTTGAAACACAGACACATTGGCCCTTTGAGATAGAGAAAGGCCTACCGTAGTCATTCTGAAACACAGACACACATTGGCCCTTTGAGCAAGAGAAAGGCCTACCGTAGCCATTCTGAAACACAGACACATTGGCCCTTTGAGATAGAGAAAGGCCTACCGTAGTCATTCTGAAACACAGATACACATTGGCCCTTTGAGATAGAGAAAGGCCTACCGTAGTCATTCTGAAACACAGATACACATTGGCCCTTTGAGATAGAGAAAGGCCTACCGTAGTCATTCTGAAACACAGACACACATTGGCCCTTTGAGATAGAGAAAGGCCTACCGTAGTCATTCTGAAACACAGACACACTCACATTGGCCCTTTGAGCAAGAGAAAGGCCTCCCGTAGTCATTCTGAAACACAGACACATTGGCCCTTTGAGATAGAGAAAGGCCTACCGTAGTCATTCTGAAACACAGACACACATTGGCCCTTTGAGCTAGAGAAAGGCCTCCCGTAGTCATTCTGAAACACAGACACACATTGGCCCTTTGAGCTAGAGAAAGGCCTCCCGTAGTCATTCTGAAACACAGACACACATTGGCCCTTTGAGATAGAGAAAGGCCTACCGTAGTCATTCTGAAACACAGACACACATTGGCCCTTTGAGATAGAGAAAGGCCTACCGTAGTCATTCTGAAACACAGACACACATTGGCCCTTTGAGCTAGAGAAAGGCCTCCCGTAGTCATTCTGAAACACAGACACACATTGGCCCTTTGAGATAGAGAAAGGCCTACCGTAGTCATTCTGAAACACAGATACACATTGGCCCTTTGAGATAGAGAAAGGCCTACCGTAGTCATTCTGAAACACAGACACACATTGGCCCTTTGAGCAAGAGAAAGGCCTACCGTAGTCATTCTGAAACACAGACACATTGGCCCTTTGAGATAGAGAAAGGCCTACCGTAGTCATTCTGAAACACAGACACACATTGGCCCTTTGAGCTAGAGAAAGGCCTCCCGTAGTCATTCTGAAACACAGACACACATTGGCCCTTTGAGCAAGAGAAAGGCCTACCGTAGTCATTCTGAAACACAGACACATTGGCCCTTTGAGATAGAGAAAGGCCTACCGTAGTCATTCTGAAACACAGACACACATTGGCCCTTTGAGATAGAGAAAGGCCTACCGTAGTCATTCTGAAACACAGACACACATTGGCCCTTTGAGATAGAGAAAGGCCTACCGTAGTCATTCTGAAACACAGACACACATTGGCCCTTTGAGCTAGAGAAAGGCCTACCGTAGTCATTCTGAAACACAGACACACATTGGCCCTTTGAGCTAGAGAAAGGCCTACCGTAGTCATTCTGAAACACAGACACACATTGGCCCTTTGAGCTAGAGAAAGGCCTACCGTAGTCATTCTGAAACACAGACACACATTGGCCCTTTGAGCTAGAGAAAGGCCTACCGTAGTCATTCTGAAACACAGACACATTGGCCCTTTGAGATAGAGAAAGGCCTACCGTAGTCATTCTGAAACACAGACACACATTGGCCCTTTGAGATAGAGAAAGGCCTACCGTAGTCATTCTGAAACACAGACACACATTGGCCCTTTGAGCTAGAGAAAGGCCTACCGTAGTCATTCTGAAACACAGACACATTGGCCCTTTGAGCTAGAGAAAGGCCTACCGTAGTCATTCTGAAACACAGACACACATTGGCCCTTTGAGCTAGAGAAAGGCCTACCGTAGTCATTCTGAAACACAGACACACATTGGCCCTTTGAGCTAGAGAAAGGCCTACCGTAGTCATTCTGAAACACAGACACATTGGCCCTTTGAGATAGAGAAAGGCCTACCGTAGTCATTCTGAAACACAGACACATTGGCCCTTTGAGATAGAGAAAGGCCTCCCGTAGTCATTCTGAAACACAGACACATTGGCCCTTTGAGATAGAGAAAGGCCTACCGTAGTCATTCTGAAACACAGACACATTGGCCCTTTGAGATAGAGAAAGGCCTCCCGTAGTCATTCTGAAACACAGACACATTGGCCCTTTGAGCTAGAGAAAGGCCTACCGTAGTCATTCTGAAACACAGATACACATTGGCCCTTTGAGATAGAGAAAGGCCTCCCGTAGTCATTCTGAAACACAGACACACATTGGCCCTTTGAGCTAGAGAAAGGCCTACCGTAGTCATTCTGAAACACAGATACACATTGGCCCTTTGAGATAGAGAAAGGCCTACCGTAGTCATTCTGAAACACAGACACACATTGGCCCTTTGAGCTAGAGAAAGGCCTACCGTAGTCATTCTGAAACACAGACACACATTGGCCCTTTGAGCTAGAGAAAGGCCTCCCGTAGTCATTCTGAAACACAGACACACATTGGCAAATGCCATCTCTAGGAATCGGGACTGATCGATGGTAATTGGCCTTCCCGCTGATTCCAGTTGGTGACTGGATCTCAGGGCTGTCTCTCGATTGTGATTGGATGTAAGGACTGGCTCTAGTTTGTGATTGGCAATTCGGCTCTCAGGACTAGGTCTAGTTGTTGTTGACAGCGGATTCCTAACCTGAGGTGAGGCTAGGGAACAATTCAACTCCAGCAACACCAGGCAAACAAAGTGAGCATTGTAATCAACAGCCAAACACTCTCCTCCACGTCCACTATCATCACCTTCACACCTACAGAAGAGCCGCAAATAGCTGCATACCAAGTAGGAGTACAGTCAAAAGCAAGAAACGCCCACCTAAAGCAAACATCCACAGTCCACACAAAGCAGAAAAAGACTGAAACGCTGTTTAAGCAAAGATCAGCACAAACTAACCCAACCAAAAACATACCAGGAGAAATCAAGACAAGCCAGGAACCGCAAACCTCCACGCACTAGAGTGCTGAAACAAACCAACCAAGACGACCAGGCGCTGCACACTACACCACCACCGTGGAGAGAAGAAGCAGTGTACAACAGTTCCCTGACACGGTGAGACTCATCTTGGGAAGAAAAGGTCCAGCAGGAGAAAAACAAATAGTCTGCCTGTCACACAAGGATGTCACCAGCCAGCCTGACAGCTGCCTTATTAACACTACAAAAGAGAATGATAACGCTGCCACTGTCTGGGGATGTGTGTCAAGACAGCCCCGGAATGGAGAGATGGAGTGAGAAAGAGAGGGCGAGAGAGACGAAAAGAGACTTTAAAATGCTCTTTAGTAAAACTAAAAAGTCAACAAAGGGCATTGGGAAATAGGAGAGACACTGACACTGAAGCTGTAACGTCAGGTATATTCACTCCTCGTCAGAACGTAGTCCACACAGCTCCACACGTTATGAAGTTACAATACACTAAATAGATTTCCAAACCATGGCCTGACTAGAAACCTATTCTGGAACACACCTGAACCATGACACAACCATTATTCATCAAGCCCAGGGCTTCTGCAATGTCTCTCTGGACATGTTGGTTGTTTGATGCAAGTGTGTGTGTGTGTGTGTGTAGTAGTTTGAGAGTGACGGCGTGTTACTGTGGTGAATGGTGCAGAACCGCTGCAGCCTGACGGACTTTAACAGTCTCTGACAGTCTGATGCGCAACACACACACACACACACACACACACACACACACACACACACACACACACACACACACACACACACACACACACACACACACACACACACACACACACACACACACACACACACACACACACACACACACACACACACACACACACACACACCTTCTCTAAGAGGTTTTGTCACATAGGGAAGATCCTAAGCTGCCTGCCACACAGGAGTGTTTCTTCCAGAGCTAAATTCATCTGACAGTCAGGGAAAAGTCCCTTCGTTTGAGCTGTAGACCTGCAGAACGAGCGCACACACACCATTTTCACGCCCTCTGGAGTCTACTAGATTGTTGGGGAAAGGTCAGTGCCAGTGTTTGGGAGCCGATGCATGGCTGCACACACACACACACACACACACACACACACTTAGAGCTGATGAGAGGACTACTCAGAAACAGTGATCTCACACTAAAGCTACCTCTCTCCCGCTCTGTGTTTTGGCTATTCCTACGTCAAGTGTGAGGTGTGAATTAAAAATGTATTTTTGTATATCTCATCTCCCCCTGAGACAGCCTCGGAGAGTGGGGTCACGGATCAGCCATTATTGACGGCGAGCAATTAGGGTTAAGTGCCTTGCTCAAGGGCAGATTGACAAATGTTTTTTTCCCACCTTGTGGACTTGGGTATTCGAACTAGCAACCTTTGGTTACTGGGACAACGCTTGAACCACCAGGCTACGTGATACGTGCTAGTGAACGCAGACCTGTTTTCCTATTTTGTTCTTATTATAAAACACTACTCGGCCACTTTGCATAAAGTAATTGGATTTATGGCTTTTTACACCCAATCCCAGCTCGACCGCAGAGGGGGGTCACGGAAACGTTAATACAACACCGATTTGGAGACTCTTTGGTGTGTGTGTGTGTGTGTTTGTCTTTATTGCGACGCTTTGTGTGTGTGTGTGTGTGTGTGTGTGTGTGTGTGTGTGTGTGTGTGTGTGTGTGTGTGTGTGTGTGTGTGTGTGTGTGTGTGTGTGTGTGTGTCTGTGTTTGCGTCTGTGTATGTATGTATGTATTGCAATGCTGTGTGTGTGAGAGAGCGATGCTATCTCCCTCTCGCTAATACTAACTTCAGCGCTGGCACAAAGGGCAGATACGTGGTCCTTCGCTCCCTGTCTGTCTGCGAGCGATAAAGTTTTAATTAGTAGTTTTTACACAAAAGGCTTTAGAAATGCTAATCTACTGGCTTCGCGGGAACAGAGCAAACGCAGTTTGAGTCAGTCAACAGTCAAAAGACCAAACGAGGTCAATGCTGAGCTGACTGGGGTTGGACCACTCACACATACAAATAAAAAACTAAGCTGAATTTCCAGTGTGTAACTATTTTACCAGGGTGGGATCAGGTTGTGAGCCTTCAAGATATGGTCCATACACAGTGGGGGACTGGGGGTTGGGAAACTGTCTCAGCTCTTCCTCCTACTTCAGCAGTGTCAATCCAATATTGATTAGCCTCCCAGTGGCTATGCTATCGACCCACGGTCTGTTCCCCCCCCCGCCTCTGGCAGTTGTTAGTCACAGGATGCTACTCGTTTGGGCTGCCTGTGTGTGTACGCATGCAATGGGTTTGGCTGTTAGTCACAGGATGCTACTCGTTTGGGCTGCCTGTGTGTGTACGCATGCAATGGGTTTGGCTGTTAGTCACAGGATGCTACTCGTTTGGGCTGCCTGTGTGTGTACGCATGCAATGGGTTTGGCTGTTAGTCACAGGATGCTACTCGTTTGGGCTGCCTGTGTGTGTACGCATGCAATGGGTTTGGCTGTTAGTCACAGGATGCTACTCGTTTGGGCTGCCTGTGTGTGTACGCAGGCAATGGGTTTGGCTGTTAGTCACAGGATGCTACTCGTTTGGGCTGCCTGTGTGTGTACGCAGGCAATGGGTTTGGCTGTTAGTCACAGGATGCTACTCGTTTGGGCTGCCTGTGTGTGTACGCAGGCAATGGGTTTGGCTGTTAGTCACAGGATGCTACTCGTTTGGGCTGCCTGTGTGTGTACGCAGGCAATGGGTTTGGCTGTTAGTCACAGGATATGGCTCCTTAGAGCGCCCTTCACACCATTTGCTCAACTCACTCCCATCGACCGGAGATGGCACATGGTGTGACATGTGTGTGACGTCCGTCTCTCTCTGTGTGTGTTGAATCTCATCTCCCTCCCAGAGCCAATCCCCATCCAGATGTGCTGTGCCCCTCTCTCTGATAAAGTACCACTGTTACAGTAGCTGTCGCAGACAGACAGACAGACAGACAGACAGACAGACAGACAGACAGACAGACAGACAGACAGACAGACAGACAGACAGACAGACAGACAGACAGACAGACAGACAGACAGACAGACAGACAGACAGACAGACAGACAGACAGACAGACAGACAGACAGACAGACAGACAGACAGACAAAGACCACGCCGCAACTTCCGATGCAGGGAACATCACTTGTTCTCCTTTGATATTTTATTCATGGCCTGAAAAGAAAACATAAGCTTCCGCTCTGATGGGAGGGAGACGCCTTGCTGTTTGGTGAGGGGGAGAGAAACAGAGAGTAAGAGAGGGGGAGGGGGAAGAGAGGGAAAGAAACAGCAACTGATAAAGAACAGAACAGCTTGTGAGTGATAGATTGAGTGGAAAGGAGAGACAGAGGGACTACATGCTACCACCCACTACCCCAGAGGCTGTCTATGCCCAAGGCAACACACCTGTGTGTGGAAATCACAACACTGCAGTATATGCTCCTACCTCAACATGCTACTGCAGTGCAGTGTGTACAGTTGGTCTCTCCCTCCCTCCCGCTCTCTCCCTCCCAATAAAATCCACCTCCTCAACACCCCTCCTTCCTCCCTCACATTCACACATATGTATCACACACACACACACACACTGCAGGTGTCACACTGGCTTTGCACTCAGCCAGAGTTCAGCCAATGAGAGAAGACACAGAGAGAGGCCAGCAGATGCTGCTAGGACAGAATCATTGCTGGAGCTTAATTACAGCCCACAGGCGGTGGACATACAGAGAGGGGGAGGGGGACACAGAGAGAAAGGAGGGAGGAAAAGAGTACAGACGGCACGAGAAAAGGAAGGGGAGAAAGATGAGAGGGGGTGGGATGGAGAGCTAGAAAAGAAAGAGTGAGACGTGTGTGTGCGGGGGTTGAGTGTGTGCGCGTGCGCGGCGGGAACGCCACAGCTCACCCAGGCTTCAACAGCGACGGGAGAGTCTTAATGATCATCCTCCTCAGTAAGCTGCCAGATGCAAATAAGTTCCCAAACAGCATCCAGATGTTATCCATTACCCAGCCTATACAGCTGGGTTTATACGGTCTTATCTAGTTGATCACCACATCAAAACATTATCTCGTACCTATCTGCGAGTGCTACCTAATGGAAAAGCATCTAAACCCGAGACCGTGCAACTCATGAGAACAGCATAGCCATGGATGTCACTGCACCCACATCTCACCATCTCATAACAGCCATTAGAAACTGGGTGATTCGAGTCCGGAATGCTGAATGGCTGACAGCCGTGGTATATCAGACCGTATACCACGGGCATGACAAAACAGTTCTACTGCGCTAATTACGTTGGTAACCAGTTTATTATAGCAATAAGGCACCTCGGGGGTTTGTGGTATATGGCCAATATACCGCAGCTAAGGGCTGTGTCCAGGCATTCCGTGCCGCGTCATGTCCAAGAACAGCCCTTAGCTGTGGTATATTGGCCATATACCACAAACCCCCGAGGTGCCTTATTGCTATTATAAACTGGATACAAACTGGTGCCTTATTGCTTAAATATACCACATCTCCCCTCTCTCTGGATCACCTAGAAGACCGAGATACAGAATCTCCCAGTAGATGCTGAGTTAGGCTAGTCGGGCTGGCTGAGTGGACTAGGCCTCTATATATCAGGGTTTTAAGTAGGCTATTTGTACAGCTGCAGGATACATGGGATATGGTGCAATGCATAGGATCTACCCGTACATCATCTGTCTGAAAACACTTGATATGCCTAGCAGCTACATCAACAAATATGTAGGCTATATTGAAATGGGAGATGATGGCACTTGTATTGTGAAGTGTCTATGTTACTATTGTGATGTACCTTCAGGGTTAGCATTGGAAAAGAGGTAGCCTTAAACATGTAAACGGTTATTGGTGTGTGTGATTGATTTGTCGACAGATTCACATTTCATTCACAGGAAAAGTTGAAAGTTTACATACACATTAGCCAAATACATTTAAACTCAGTTTCACAATTCCTGACATTTAATCCAAGTAAATATTCCCAGTATTCGGTCAGTTAGGATCACCACTTTATTTTAAGAATGTGAAATGTCAGAATAATAGTAGAGAGATAATTTCAGCTTTTATTTCTTTAATCACATTCCCAGTGGGTCTGAAGTTTACATACACTCAATTAGTATTTGGTAGCATTGCCTTTAAATTGTTTAACTTGGGTCAAACGTTTAGGGTAGCCTTCCACAAGCTTCCCACAATGGGTGAATTGGGTGAATTTTGGTCCATTCCTCCTGACAGAGCTGGTGTAACAGAGTCAGGTTTGCAGGCCTGCTTGCTCGCACACACCTTCTCAGTTCTGTCCACACATTTTCTATAGGATTGAGGTCAGGGCTTTGTGATGGCCGCTCCAATACCTTGACTTTGATGTCCTTAAGCCATTTTGCAAGTATGCTTGGGGTCATTGTCCATTTGGAAGAACCATTTGCGACCAAGCTTTAACTTCCTGACTGATGTCTTGAGATGTCGCTTCAATATATCCACATAATTGTCCTGCCTCATGATGCCATCTATTTTGTGAAGAGCAGCAGTCCCTCCTGCAGCAAAGCACCCCCACAACATGATGCTGCCACCTCCGTGCTTGGGATGGTGTTCTTCTGGCTGCAAGCATCCCCCCTTTTCCTCCGAACATAACGATGGTCATTATGGCCAAACAGTTCTATTTTTGTTTCATCAAACGTGATTACATTTCTCCAAAAAAGTATGATCTTTGTCCCCATGTGTAGTTGCAAACCGTAGTCTGGCTTTTTTATGGCAGTTTTGGAGCAGTGTCTTCTCCCTTGCTGAGTGGCCTTTCAGGTTATGTCAATATAGGACTCGTTTTACTGTGGATATAGATACTTTTGTACCTGTTTCCTCCAGCATCTTCACAGGGTCCTTTGCTGTTGTTCTGGGATTGATTTGCACTTTGCGCACCAAAGTACGTTCATCTCTAGGAGACCGAATGCGTCTCCTTCCTGAGCGGTATGACGGCTGCGTGGTCCCATGGTGTTTATACTTGCGTACTATTGTTTGTACAGATGAATGTGCTACCTTCAGGCATTTGGAAATTGCTCCCAAGGATGAACCAGACTTGTGGAGGTCTACAATTATTTTTCTGAGGTCTTGGCAGATTTCTTTAGATTTTCCCATGATGTCAAGCAAAGAGGCACTGAGTTTGGAGGTAGGCCTTGAAATACATCCACAGGTACACCTCCAATTGACTCAAATTTGGTCAGTTAGCCTATCAGAAGCTTCTAAAGCCATGACATCATTTTCTGGCATTTTCCAATCTGTTTAAAGGCACAGTCAACTTAGTGTATGTAAACTTCTGACCCACTGGAATTGTGATACAGTGAATTATAAGTGAAATAATCTGTCTGTAAACAATTGTTGGAAAAATGACTTTTGTCACGTACAAAGTAGATGTCCTAACCGACTTGACAAAACTATAGTTTGTTAACACGAAACTTGTGGAGTGGTTGAAAAACAAGTTTTAATGACTCCAACCTAAGTGTATTTAAACTTCTGACTTCAACTGTATATACACAGTGCTTCGTGTGGTGGTGTGAAATGCCATGCAGTGTGTAGCGATATGACTGCATATGAAATCATATTTAAAGCAGCATGAGGTTGTTTCTAAGTCCCATCTCTAAGACAGAGGATGTACACACCTCCATCCTCCATTACCTTGAGCACCTGCTGTTTTGAGAGGTACAATTATTCTAAAAGCCCCTCCTCTCTCTATCCTTCCATCCCCTCCCTCCCTCCCTCCCTCCCTCCCTCCCTATCCTTCCTTCCATCCCTTCCCTCCCTTCCCTCCCTCCCTCCCTCCCTCCCTCCCCTCCCTCCCTCCTTCCCTCCCTCCCTCCCTCCCTCCCTCCCTCCCTCCCTATCCTTCCATCCCCTCCCTCCCTATCCTTCCTTCCCTCCCTCCCCCTCCCTCCCTCCCTCCCTCCCTCCTCCCTCCCTCCCTCCCTCCTCCCTCCCTCCCTCCCTCCCTCCCTATCCTTCCATCCACCCCCTCCCTATCCTTCCATCCCCTCCCTCCTCCCCTCCCTATCCTTCCATCCCCTCCCTCCCTATCCTTCCATCCCCTCCCTCCCTATCCTTCCATCCATCCATCCTTCCATCCCCTCCCAATCTATCCTTCCATAACCTCCCTCCCTATCCTTCCATAACCTCCCTCCCTCCCTATCCTTCCTTCCTTCCATCCCCTCCCTCCCTATCCTTCCTTCCATCCCCTCCCTCCCTATCCTTCCTTCCATCCCCTCCCTCCCTATCCTTCCATCCCCTTCCTCCCTCCCTATCCTTCCATCCCCTCCCTCCCTCCCTTCCATCCCCTCCCTCCCTATCCTTCCATCCCCTCCCTCCTTCTATACCCTTGGTGGATTGTTGTATAACCGGATTCAGTGTGTGGGAGTGCGGAAGAGAGTGAGTGTGTGTGGTATTTTCATTTCTCAGTTGAGGGGAGGAGAGAGACAGAGCGAGGGAGGGAGAGAGAGAGAGCGAGAGAGAGCGAGGGAGGGAGGGAGAGACAAGCGAGGGAGGGAGAGACAGAGCAAGGGAGCGAGAGACAGCGCGAGAGAGAGCAAGGGAGCGAGAGACCGAGCGAGGGAGCAAGAGACAGAGGGAGGGAGAAACCAGCGAGGGAGGGAGAGACAGAGCGAGGGAGGGAGAGAGAGAGACAGGAGCGCGCGAGAGAGACAGGAGCGCGCGAGAGAGACAGGAGCGCGCGAGAGAGACAGGAGCGCGCGAGAGAGGCAGGAGCGCGCGAGAGAGACAGGAGCGCGCGAGAGAGGCAGGAGCGCGCGAGAGACGCAGGAGCGCGCGAGAGACGCAGGAGCGCGCGAGAGACGCAGGAGCGCGCGAGAGAGGCAGGAGCGCGCGAGAGAGGCAGGAGCGCGCGAGAGAGGCAGGAGCGCGCGAGAGAGGCAGGAGCGCGCGAGAGAGGCAGGAGCGCGCGAGAGAGGCAGGAGCGCGCGAGAGGGGCAGGAGCGCGCGAGAGAGGCAGGAGCGCGAGAGAGAGGCAGGAGCGCGAGAGAGAGGCAGGAGCGCGAGAGAGAGGCAGGAGCGCGAGAGGCAGGAGCGCGAGAGGCAGGAGCGCTCGAGAGAGACAGGAGCGCTCGAGAGAGACAGGAGCGCTCGAGAGAGAGACAGGAGCGCTCGAGAGAGAGACAGGAGCGCTCGAGAGAGAGACAGGAGTGCTCGAGAGAGAGACAGGAGCGCTCGAGAGAGACAGGAGCGCTCGAGAGAGAGACAGGAGCGCTCGAGAGAGAGACAGGAGCGCTCGAGAGAGAGACAGGAGCGCTCGAGAGAGACAGGAGTGCTCGAGAGAGACAGGAGCGAGAGAGGCAGGAGTGCGCAAGAGAGACAGGAGGGAGAGAGGCAGGAGCGCACGAGACAGGAGCACAGGAGCGAGAGAGACAGGAGCGAGAGAGGCAGGAGCGCACGCACGCGACAGACAGGAGTGCGCATGAGAGAGAGAGAGAGAGAGACAGGAGCATGCGAGAGAGAAAGAGTGAGAGATGGAGATTAACAATCTTTCAGCGTATTAACACACACACACCCTTGAGCGCATATATAAAGTATACAAAAAGAAACACACAAGAACAAGCGCACGCATGCACACACACAAACATTTGTCTACAACGGCCTCAAACACACAACTATCTCCTTGACACTGGGTCCCATTGACAGCTGGAGCCCAGCTGATAAGCAGAAGTGAGGAACAGAGAGAAGCAAGTGAACTGCAAGTACACAACACGCTTCCCCATACACGCATCACATAGACTGACACTCCCAGTGGTCATCGCACAGTCTCACACACACACACACACACACACACACACACACACACACACACACACACACACACACACACACACACACACACACACACACACACACACACACACACACACACACACACACACACACACACACACACACACACACCTCAATCAATCTGCACTCAGACAGCAGGTCAGCACAGAGGGCACATTCCTCTGCTTTCTGATTCCCAGCATGCTTTGCCTTGAGTCTGGGGCTCTGACGGGATCGTGTGGGGTCAGAAAACGACACACTCGCCGGGTCACTCACTGTGGCATCATTAAAAGTGGTAGGATTTGGATCCCTGTGTCTGCAGTAAGAGGACTGAATGTTCCATGAGAGTAGTTTATGTTCAGTTAAGACTATGAGTAGCGTTCAGGCTTTGTTCAGTGTGTGTTGAGTAGTGGATGTTCAGCAACAGAACTAAGGAATGTTCCGTGTGTGTTCAGTATAGCCTTGGTACAGTACACAAGGGTCTTCGTGGCTGCGTTATTCCCTGTGGGCAGCCAGCCCCATCATCACTGTATAAACCCAGACACACTACCCTATTCCACAGGCCAAGGAATTATTCACATAACTAACCATTACCCAGAATACTCACACACACTGGCCACTAGAGCTGCATTTTTCACCAAGTCCTAAAGCCACTCAGAAATCAATAAGCTCCACAAGGACGTGCACACATGAACACACATACATTACCTACAATGACCCCAAACTACTGTGACAGAACATGCATAATGAGCACCTGCTCACACGCACTGTTAATGTCATATCACCACAACCCCCTCTAGCATGGCTTTCCTCCGAGGGTCTCTATACATCTATTCCACCTTCTCCCTCCCACTTCATCTTACCTTCTCGGAGGAGCTTGGTGTGTTCACTTTCTCCCTCCCACTTCAACTTACTTTCTCAGAGGAGCTTGGTCTGTTCACTTTCTCCCTCCCGCTTCATCTTACCTTCTCAGAGGAGCTTGGTCTGTTCACCTTCTCCCTCCCACTTCATCTTACCTTCTCAGAGGAGCTTGGTCTGTTCACTTTCTCCCTCCCACTTCATCTTACCTTCTCAGAGGAGCTTGGTCTGTTCACTTTCTCCCTCCCACTTCATCTTACCTTCTCAGAGGAGCTTGGTCTGTTCACTTTCTCCCTCCCACTTCATCATACCTTCTCAGAGGAGCTTGGTCTGTTCACCTTCTCCCTCCCACTTCATCTTACCTTCTCAGAGGAGCTTGGTCTGTTCACTTTCTCCCTCCCACTTCATCTTACCTTCTCAGGGGAGCTTGGTCTGTTCACTTTCTCCCTCCCACTTCATCTTACCTTCTCAGAGGAGCTTGGTCTGTTCACCTTCTCCCTCCCACTTCATCTTACCTTCTCAGGGGAGCTTGGTCTGTTCACTTTCTCCCTCCCACTTCATCTTACCTTCTCAGAGGAGCTTGGTCTGTTCACTTTCTCCCTACCACTTCATCTTACCTTCTCAGAGGAGCTTGGTCTGTTCACCTTCTCCCTCCCACTTTATCTTACCTTCTCAGAGGAGCTTGGTCTGTTCACTTTCTCCCTCCCACTTCATCTTACCTTCTCAGAGGAGCTTGGTCTGTTCACTTTCTCCCTCCCACTTCATCTTACCTTCTCAGAGGAGCTTGGTCTGTTCATTTTCTCCCTCCCGCTTCATCTTACCTTCTCAGAGGAGCTTGGTCTGTTCACTTTCTCCCTCCCGCTTCATCTTACCTTCTCAGAGGAGCTTGGTCTGTTCACTTTCTCCCTCCCACTTCATCATACCTTCTCAGAGGAGCTTGGTCTGTTCACTTTCTCCCTCCCGCTTCATCTTACCTTCTCAGAGGAGCTTGGTCTGTTCACTTTCTCCAGGTCCTTTTCTCTCTTCTTCTTCTCTCGTTCCTTCTATCAACAAAGAGACAGTGGAGGTTAGGTCAGCAACATACAAGACGACACCTGGAAGGGGAACATGCAGCAGGCACATGCAGTCTAACAAAATATACACAAAACAAATTAAACAGGGTTTGAAAAAACGCCCCAAAAATAGGTTTGACCCCCTATCCATTATGACACAGTTCCAGACGCACAGCAAGACTGATTCAGCTGCGCTCACACAGACGCACGTAGAAAGTCATGACACCTTCTCTTTCCGCCGACCTCTTGTGGAACAATTTAGTGTCATTATGAGCAATCAAAATCTCATATGGAGTTATTGTCACGTCTCTTGGTAATACAAGCTTGCTGGTTGTCTGTGGGGTGTCAGTGTGCTTAGTGAGGGGAAGTGGGCTGGTGCCTTGGTGCTCTACCAGCCTCCATCATTCAGCCATTCAACCTCTTTACCACAGGATTGATTCGGGATAGAGATATCTCCCGTCATCCCTAACACGCACACACACACACACACACACTCACAATTTATGTACTTGAGGGGAAAGTAATGTATGTGATTAAGGGGCTATTGGAAAACCATTAGAAGAAAGAGCACCACAGCACACAGAAAGGACCAGCACGCACAAAGGACCAGCACGCACAAAGGACCAGCACACACAAAGGACCAGCACGCACAAAGGACCAGCACACACAAAGGACCAGCACACACAAAGGACCAGCACACACAAAGGACCAGCACGCACAAAGGACCAGCACACACAAAGGACCAGCACACACAAAGGACCAGCACACACAAAGGACCAGCACACACAAAGGACCAGCACACACAAAGGACCAGCACGCACAAAGGACCAGCACGCACAAAGGACCAGCACGCACAAAGGACCAGCACACACAAAGGACCAGCACGCACAAAGGACCAGCACACACAAAGGACCAGCACACACAAAGGACCAGCACACACAAAGGACCAGCACGCACAAAGGACCAGCACGCACAAAGGACCAGCACGCACAAAGGACCAGCACACACAAAGGACCAGCACACACAAAGGACCAGCACACACAAAGGACCAGCACACACAAAGGACCAGCACGCACAAAGGACCAGCACGCACAAAGGACCAGCACGCACAAAGGACCAGCACGCACAAAGGACCAGCACGCACAAAGGACCAGCACGCACAAAGGACCAGCACGCACAAAGGACCAGCACGCACAAAGGACCAGCACGCACAAAGGACCAGCACGCACAAAGGACCAGCACGCACAAAGGACCAGCACGCACAAAGGACCAGCACGCACAAAGGACCAGCACGCACAAAGGACCAGCACGCACAAAGGACCAGCACGCACAAAGGACCAGCACGCACAAAGGACCAGCACGCACAAAGGACCAGCACGCACAAAGGACCAGCACGCACAAAGGACCAGCACGCACAAAGGACCAGCACACACAAAGGACCAGCACGCACAAAGGACCAGCACACAGAAAGGACCAGCACACAGAAAGGACCAGCACACAGAAAGGACCAGCACACACAAAGGACCAGCACGCACAAAGGACCAGCACACACAAAGGACCAGCACGCACAAAGGACCAGCACACACAAAGGACCAGCACACACAAAGGACCAGCACACACAAAGGACCAGCACACACAAAGGACCAGCACACACAAAGGACCAGCACACACAAAGGACCAGCACGCACAAAGGACCAGCACACACAAAGGACCAGCACACACAAAGGACCAGCACACACAAAGGACCAGCACACACAAAGGACCAGCACACAGAAAGGACCAGCACACACAAAGGACCAGCACGCACAAAGGACCAGCACGCACAAAGGACCAGCACACAGAAAGGACCAGCACACACAAAGGACCAGCACACACAAAGGACCAGCACACACAAAGGACCAGCACACACAAAGGACCAGCACACACAAAGGACCAGCACACACAAAGGACCAGCACGCACAAAGGACCAGCACACACAAAGGACCAGCACGCACAAAGGACCAGCACGCACAAAGGACCAGCACGCACAAAGGACCAGCACGCACAAAGGACCAGCACACACAAAGGACCAGCACACACAAAGGACCACCAAAGGACCAGCACGCACAAAGGACCAGCACGCACAAAGGACCAGCACGCACAAAGGACCAGCACACAGAAAGGACCAGCACGCACAAAGGACCAGCACACACAAAGGACCAGCACGCACAAAGGACCAGCACGCACAAAGGACCAGCACGCACAAAGGACCAGCACACACAAAGGACCAGCACACACAAAGGACCAGCACGCACAAAGGACCAGCACACACAAAGGACCAGCACACACAAAGGACCAGCACACAGAAAGGACCAGCACACACAAAGGACCAGCACACACAAAGGACCAGCACACAGAAACAGCTTTTAACAACACCGGGTGGCACGACGGCAAAACATCAGACCTCCTGTCTGTTCTTCTCAGCAGCCTGTGAGGCGGGAGAGGTAGAGAAGGCAGCGGCATCAGAAGACTTCTGCCCGGGAGAAAGATCGAGGGAAGGAGAGAGAAAAAAGGGATGGGGTAGAGAGAGTGGTTAGAGGCACGACAGGGAGAGAAAGAAACAAAGAAGAAAGGAGGTTGGCAGAGGACACGAGAAGGGAAAACAGAGGGAGAGGGGAGGGAGAGATGAAAAGAGGAGGGTTAGTTGACATCCAGTAGTGGATGCTGGGGTGTTTTTACTCCCCAGCCTAGTAGAGTCGGAGGAAGAGACAGTCAGCACATTCACCAGAAGGTCACACACACTCCCATAAAATATAGAAGCAGATGAAAACTCATATGGTGAATGATTTGAGCAATCACACACATGCCTTAGGCTAGAACAATCCTGTGTGTGTGTGTTTGAAACAACAAAGGCCTTTTCTGCGTGGGCCAAGTCAAGTGGCTACTCAACCCTGACCTCCCTAAGAGACAAAAGAGCCATAGAGAGAGACAGAAAGGGAGAGGGAGCACCTCAAACCCTCTCTACTATTTACTGCCCACTAGGCTTCTCCTAGCTTCTCTTGTCCAAACTCAGTAGGTCAGGGACTAACTGAAGGTGCACTGATAGCACATCAACACAGTGGAGCAAAACTAAGTTATCCAATCTCCCCCGCCAGACCATCCCTGCATACAGTGCTGTTTAGGCTGATAGCAAAATGCCACTAGCGTTTGTTGGCAATCAGCGTCTGGAGGTAGGCAGAGTTTGAGTTCAGAGAAAGCAAGAGAGAGCGTGCATCATTTTCCAAATCTGTGTCCCCCCTTCTATTTTCCTCCTCTTCCGTTCTCTAAACTACCTGAGGGGAGAACACACACGGAGCAAGTCTATCTAAAGTGAGTTTAGCTATTTCCTTCTCAGTTATTCATCAAACCAGCCTCTCTCACACCTCTGGATAAA